>NW_020954579.1:18463502-18522112 GCF_900497805.2 Vombatus ursinus
TCTTTCTTTCTTTCTTTCTTTCTTTCTTTCTTTCTTTCTTTCTTTCTTTCTCTCTCTCTCTTTCTTCCTTTTCCTTTCCTTTCCTTTCTTTCCAGTGCTATATCTTGTCAATATCTTTGTGGATTCTGACTGTCATCCATTGTGTTGGCTATCCTTCTCAACTTGGTGTCAGCTTCAAAGTTGATAAACATGCCATCTTTGCCTTTATCCAAGTCATTGATAAAACAAAAAAAGTTAAATAGCACAGGGCAAAACACAAATCACTAGGTTATTATACTGGATACGTCTTGCCACATTGGCATTGAATCCGGCCTCTTTGAGACAATGATATAACCGGTTCTGAGAAGAGACTTAGAATGTGTCATTGTCACAGAACAAAAAAACCAACAACAGAAGACTTGAGCTCACAGTGTCTATAGTTATATAAATGTAGCTAATTGGTATTAAATAGTAAAATGGAACTGGGGTGCTAGTTTCTGTTGGCCAGCAGTGAGAGGAACACAACTGGTGAGGGGTTAAGCTGATAATATTAGAGAAGAGATACCCCTGAACCCTTTTGGATGCCCCAGGAACCCTGAAGGGGAGATGCAGCTGGGCTGATTTAAGGAGAGTATGCCAGAGCATTATTATCACATAAACACGTCTAGCTTCATAGGTCGCTCCTGATTGTTAGGTGTCAACCAGTGGACTCCAGGAGGAATTATGATTTTTGCTTCAAGATTGGTTCCAGTAGGTGATTGTTGAGAAGAAAAGTTATGTGTATGGCCGAGGAGCTGGTGAGGAGGAGGGTGGGCAGGGCAGGATTTTCATTCTTTGAAGATACAGGAGATGAATGCAGTTATATAGATAGCTTTCCATCAACAGCAGAAGAGACAGCCCTCCAAACAGCTCTTAGAAGGCAAGGGTTATTTCCCTTCTTATCTTTGTATTCCCAATGATTGGGAGGTTGGTATGGTGTCTGACTCATAGCTGTCACTTAATAAATGAATGTTGATTGCTTGCTTGCTTGCTTGATTGATTTGGCTGTGTTTGATTGATGTTGGCTATATGGGCAATCACATTGGCCTGTTGCTACATAATCTGTGTTTGTCAAGCAGGGAAAAGCAAACTTGGAAATAGTGACCTTTTCTTTGTAAGCTTCTGTGAGAGATTTAATGATGGAAAACAATTATTAAGAATGTACCAGGCCATTCCACTAAATTGAAATGGGAAAGTGTATTGATTAACAGAATAGCTTTTTAAAGAGCCAGCGGTGTTTGTCTTTATGCCTCATAAGCATGCAGCTTCTTTACTGACTCTGTACTGATTGGCTTTTATATGGCAGCATACACAAATATTGCTTTTGCTGGGTAAATATTAGGTCTGAGACCTCGAAATGGTTCTGTTGGGGTGAATCTGTCAAAAGTAGAGTGAGTGGAGAAAAAGTGATCCATTTGAATATCCACGACCCCAGTGGCATCTTCTTCCTTTGCATGTGGAGCTCTTAAATAACATCCCCCCCCCGCCTCCCGCCAACTTCTCTGTAGCCTTGTAGAGGAAGTTTATGTTGCATTTTAGCCATCTCTTAATGAGTTCTCACAAGTATCCTGATCCATCCCCTCTCTTCTTTCTGAGAGGATAGAAGCAGAGGAAAATGACATTAATCATCTAGAAATGATGTTTTGTAATTTGTTTTGTTTTTTTTTTTCTTCAGCTAATATTTGATAATGTGCCTGATATTCAGGAAATTCACATCCACATGTGGCTTCTTTCTTTTCCTTTCCTTTCCTTTCCTTTTCCTTTTCCTTTTCCTTTTCCTTTTCCTTTTCCTTTCCCTTTCCCTTTCCCTTTCCCTTTCCCTATTCCTTTCCTTTCCTTTCCTCCTATCTCATCTCTTGATTCTCACCTGATCCTTCCCCTACACACGATTTACTGAAGGCATTTAGGGCTCTGGCATCTCCATGTTTCTTGGCACTTGACATGCATGACAGTCTTTTCTTTGAGGCTTACATTCTTGAGGAACTTTCTTGAAATATGTAGACTTGAATTTCTTATGCAAGTCTCTGGTTTAGGCTGCTGTGTGACTTGTGAAATTGTCCCTTTTGTGCCAGGACAGACCCAAAAGATGAACTGCACTCTCTTAGGAGGGAGCATTAGGGTTAGATGTTAATAACTTGGGGAAGTAATGTTGCTTAGAAGTGGCAGGAGTAAAATTGGAATATGTGTACTGAGTGTTCTATATAAAGGGAATCATTAAAAACATTTTTACATATGTACATTCTTCCAATAGCCCCTGACAGAAAAAATAAATTATATTGTTATTCCTTGTAGTTCTCCATATTTCATTGATTTAGAAGTGGAGCAAGGCTATCTGATCAGCCCCATCATTTTACAAAGGAGGAAACTGAGGCCCAGAGAGATGAAGTATTGTGTCCCAAGGTGACAGAACTAGCTAATGATAGAAGCAGGATAAGAAATCCAGATACTTCTAGTCCTGATCTTATTCTTTTCTATTGCATTGCCTACAGCTCTCTCCATTTCCTAATATTGGATTAGTGAGAGTACCATTTAGCACAGACAGATTCAGTACGCTGTCTAAACTCACATAGCATGTTATTAGTGGAAAATGGATCTATAATCTGTGACTTTGAGCAAGGACTGATCTTTTATTAGTAAGACTGAGCATAAGAAGGCTGACCTTCTTTTGTTCCTCTGCTAATTAGAGGTGTGCTAATCCCTCATTTTTCTGATTGTATTAAACCGGCCTCTTGGGGAGCTCAGTATATGTACAAATTTTTTCTCTGTTTTTTTCTGTGTCTCTCTTTCTCCTTCTTTGTATGTATGGGAATAATAATGGTATTTACCTCATAGGATTGTTGTGAGGATCAAAGGAGATAACATATGTAAAGCAGTTTGCATACCTTAAAGCAGTATATAGATGCTATTATAACTGTTATAATAATAAGGGATAATGGAAAGAGCATTAACTTTGGAGTCAGAGGGTCTTACATATGTACTTAAATATATTAGCACTCACACACACACATATATATAAAACACTTATATAGCATTTTGATTTAGAATCAGTGCATGTGAATATATATATATGATATGTATGTGTATATGTGTATGTATTTTTTAATGGCATTAGAATGAGACCTGAGAAGTAAGGTAAGATATAGACATATGTACATATACATGTATGCATATACACATATACATATATATATATACACATACATATTTATATATACACCTATGTGTGTATGTGTATATATGTATACACTCCTATGGACTCCATAGTTTTCTTAGGTTGCTGCCTACTTTTTGAAGCACTGTTTTAACTGTCTGGCTTTATTATTATTCTGCCTTGAAGATGAGGATTTTGTCAGTTTAGAAATTTCACATTAGTTTTTTATTCCAAAGCTGAGTACAAATTACACAAGGCATCTTTCATCACAAATGGCTGGTGATTGTTTCATTCTCCTGGCTTTTATGCTTATTTTCTAACCAAATGGGGACATCCAAAAATGAATCTTTGTCAAGAAGAGTTCAAGAATAATGGACCAAGATTTTCATTTAAATTGGGAGCAATATGCCATTTCCCATGACAGTGGGAATTAGAATTAGGTTTTCCTCCTTGTTTCCTACTCATCCTTCTCTTTTTTTTTCCAGTCTTTTTTGTCTTTTAGAGCTGGGACAGATGGAAAAGTGGTAGGAAGGATGAATGAGCTACAAGCCAGGTCTTTGTCTTATTTGTATCAGTGGGTCCAAGTGATAGTTGATAACCAAAAATATTCCAAAATTACATTTTAACCAAGAGGTCAACCATACTAAATCTATTTCCCATACTGCTTCTTAGAAAACATGCCTGAATTACCTTTAATTCAACAAGTATTTATCCAGTTAAACAAATGTTTTTTGTTTTCCCTCTTCATTTTTGCATGGACACCTTCTGATGTGGGTGAAAATGATGCAAGGATCCTAGGATAAAAAGATTTAGATCTAGTAGTGACTTTAGAGACCATTGAGTCTAATGCCTTCAATTTTAGAGGTTGAAAAAAATGAGGCCCAGAGAGATGGTCTGCTTTGTCCAGTGTCACAGGGGTATAGTAAGTAGCAGAGTTAGAACTGAAACCCAGACCCTTTGACTCCAAAATTAATGGTCTTTCCATTATTCCTGATTATTATAATAGTAATAATAGCATACGTGTGAGGGTGGAGCCAAGATGGCAGGGGGAAAGCAGTGACTTGTTTGAGCTCTCCCCCAAACCCCTCCAAATACTTTAAAAAAATGGCTCTAAACAAATTCTAAAGCAGCAGAACCCACAAAAAGACAGAGTGAAACAAATTTCCAACCCAAGACAACCTGGATGGTTGATCAGAAAGGCATATCGCGCCGGGTGGGGAGAGAAATGCAGTTCAGCGTGGGTGCGGAGGCCGCAGCAAACCTGGAGCAGGCCTCAGAGGACTGAATCGTGGGCAGCTGTGGCAGTTTCCAGACTTCTCAATATATTCAGGCTTGGAATTATCCAAGTCCCTTTCCAAGGGACTTCTCAACCCATGAAGGCTAAAGACAGCTTGGAAGGTCAGTGGGAAAAGTCTGTGAATGAGGTGAGAGAGAAGCTAGGTCTCAGCCCTACTTACCAAGCGTGGCTCTAGGGCTTCTGGCCCTCAGACTGAGGGGGAATAGAGTGGCTGATCAGAGGGGGATTGCAGGGATCCCTTTGCCAGTGCTGAGGCAGGAATCTCTTGCTGTGCCTGTGCTGGGATCTGGGTCACAGTTCTGAGGGGCAGTCATGGGGTGAGGAGGAGCGCTGGTGTGGTGGAGCTTGTTGTGGCAGTGGAGAGAAAACACCTTGCCCCTAGCACCTTGGAAGAACTGAAAATTTTCAGGTCCCTAGAAGTATCTCTGAAAACAGCTGTACAAACCCCTGAAGCTTGGGACAGTACATTCTCCACATTGGAAACAGACTCTTACCTTAACAAAGAGTTTATAACTCAAGTAATTGGCTGGGATCATGAGCAAACCTCTCAAAAAGAGTCAGACTATATTATCTTACTTTGGTGACAAAGAAGATCAAAACATACAACCAGAAGAAGACAACAAAGCCAAAGCTCCTACATCCAAATCCTCCAAGAAAAATATGAATCAATCCCAGGACTTGGAAGAGCTCAAAAGGGATCTTGAGAAGCAAGTAAGAGAAGCAGAGGAAAAACTGAGAGTGATGCAAGAAAATCATGAAAAACAAGTCAACAGCTTGCTAAAGGAGACCCAAAAAAAAATACTGAAGAAAATAACACCTTGAAAAATACCCTACCCCAAATGGCAAAAGAGGTCCAAAAAGCCAATGAGGAGAAGAATGCCCTAAAAAGCAAAATTGGCCAAATGGAAAAGGAAATCCAAAAGATTATTGAAGAAAATACTTCCTTAAAAATTAGAATAGAGCAATTGGAAGCTAGTGACTTTATGAGAAATCAAGACACTGTAAAACAAATCCAAAAGAATGAAAAATTAGAAAACAATATGAAATATCTCATTGGAAAAACAACTGACCTGGAAAATAGATCCAGGAGAGAGAATTTAAAAATTATTGGACTATCTGAAAGCCATGATCAAAAAAAGAGCCTAGACATCATCTTTCAAGAAATGATCAAGGAAAACTGTCCTGATATTTTAGAACCAGAGGGCAAAATAGAAATTGAAAGAATCCACCGATCTCCTCCTGAAAGAGATCCCCAAAGGAAAACTCCTAGGAATATTGTAGCCAAATTCCAGAGTTCCCAGGTCAAGGAGAAATTATTACAAGCAGCCAGAAAGAAACAATTCAAGTATTGTGGAAACACAATCAGGATAACACAAGATTTAGCAGCTTCTACATTAAGGGACCGTAGGGCATGGAATATAATATTCTGGAGGGCAGAGGAGATCGGATTACAACCAAGAATCACCTACCTAGCAAAACTGAGTACAATCCTTAAGGGGGAAAAATGGTCATTCAGTGAAATAGAGGACTTTCAAGCATTCTTGATGAAAAGACCAGAGCTGAATAGAAAAATTTGACTTTCAAATAGAAGTTATGTAATGCTTGAGGGTTTGCAAAGCACTTTACATATGTTATCTCCTTTGACCTTTACATCAATCCTAATGAGGTAAATACCATTATTTTTCCCATTTCATGGATTAGGAAACTGAGACTGAAAGAGGTTGAATGTGGAGTTAAAGGCTAGAGTCACAGAGCCAGTTAGTATCTCTGGCAGGATTTGAACTCAGGTCTTCCTGACTCCAAGTCCAGCATCCTATCTACTTCTTCCTCCATTAAATCAAGGAGAAAGAAAGGCCCTTTGGGTAATTCCAAGCCTGAATATATTATTAGCCCTCGTGATTTAAACATTTAAGTTAAAAAGAGATGATCACAATTTAGTTGTGGGAAATAGGGAGACCATAGGGGTGTGTGTGTATTTATGTGTGTGTATGTATGAGGGTACATAGATCTGTAATGCCTGATATGTATGAATGAGCACAAAGAGCAGGTCACCTCTTTATTCTGCCTTGTATCTTTTTTGTTTGCCTTCTGGTAATGTGAATGGAGAATGAATGAATGAATGAGTGAATAAATGGATGGATGGATGGATAGATGAATGAATGAAAACTCATTAAGCATTTGCTATGTGCCAACCACTGTACTGAGAGCTAGGGACACTGATATAAAATCGAAACATTGCCTACCCTCAGTGAAATCACATTCTCGTGTGGGAGATAACAAATACCTGGGAGTGGTATACAGGGAAGGAAGCACTAGCCTGAGAAGTCACAAATAATAGAGCAATATAATAAAATACTTTTTCAGAGGTAATGGTTGTGGTGATTTTATTCTAGTGGTTAAGTGGTTTCTAGACTCTCTGCTGTCAGTTTTGATTTTGTATAGGAGTAGCTGTTCTTCTCACCTCCTATAATCCAAAAAGTGACCTATGACTCTGGGAACTTTTTGAAGCCACTGTGATAGAAAAAAATCCTAACCAATATATTCTGGCATTCTAGCCAAATCTATGATGAAGAAAGGAAGGAAGGAAATAAGCATTTATTGAGCTCCTACTATATGCCAGGCACTATGCTAAGCACTTTACAATTATTATCTCATTTTGATTCTTATAACAACTCTGGGAAGTAGGTACTGTTATTATCTCTGTTTTACTGTTGAGGAAACTGAAGCAAACAAAAATTAAGTGGCTTGCCCAGGGTCACACAACTAGTAAATGTCTGAGGTTAAATTTGAATTCAGGTTTTCCTGACTCCAGGCCCAGAGGTCTTTCTGTTGCGGTCTAAGGGTCTTGGGAACCTCGAGATGTAAGGAAGGGTAAAAGGGCGTGTGTGTGCCTTGAAAGTGTTCAACCACTCAAGCCTCCTTTTAGTCCAAGTAGTAAGTTTATTAAAACACTGGTTAGGGTGGGCGAGATTCCTAGTGAGTCTGCGCTATTTGTGATGCCAATGCAAGTGGGCCAGATTTTAAGAATCTGAGATGACTGCTTAGGCTATATACCAACATCCCACCGAGTTCAAGGTCTGTAGCCCACTGGACCTGGCATCAGCCAGGTTCTGAAGTCTGACCCCTTGAACAAGACTCAGCAAGGCAGGGACAGCTCTATGCCCCTTGTCAGCAGGAAGCAGTTTCAGAAGCCAAGACCTTCACCCCTTACCCCAAGAGATTTTGGATCCCATTTGTTTGAGGGAGGAATGATGGAGATGGGATATGAACTCCTAAAAGGAAAAGACTGTGTCTTTGGGATCTGGACCCCAAAAAGAAAAAACCCCTGGATTATACCATACAGCCCAGATTCTTGGTGTTCACCTGAGGCATTGCCTATCCCAGTAATCCTTTCATCTGTCTTTTCATTGAGGCCCTCAACCCAGCCCAATCCTTCATTCTCTGTTACTTCTGGACCACCCCAGGCTGCTTACCACTCCTTAGTCCCATCCAGGTCCCCTTTCTTTGTTACCTCCAGACCACACCTTAATCCCATCTAAACCTTCCCACAATCTTTTCCCCTATAAAAACTTCAGTCTTGTCCCTATCAAATGTGCAGGCTCACTAGGAATCTCAACCACCCCAACCAGTGTTTTAACAAACTCACTACTTGGACTGAAAGAAGGCTTGAGTGGCTGAATTCTTTTGAGGCAGACTTGTGACCTTTGCCCGTGCATTTTGGGGTTCCCAAGACACTTAGACTGCAACATTTCCACTGCACCACCAGCTGTACTAACTAACATCTGTCTGGTGAGAGGTTTTGACAGGCTGTTTCTTCTACTAAATCAGAAAAAACCTCTCCCCAGCTAGTTCCCAACCCTTATTTCATAGTAATGTTTATGAAAGATGCATTTCCATAGCAATTAGCATAGTGCCTGACATTTGATAGATATTTAATAAATGCTTATAGTCTGACTGACAGCAGTGGTTCCCAAAATACAAAGTTTCTGTTAAGGTTTGTAGAATTACACAACAAAGAGATAATTGTTGGCCTTGTTACACACCCTAGGAGAAGAGAATTTCCCTCCAACTAAATGTAATGACTCCCTCTTTCATTCTGGTCAAAGGTAAACAAAAGGGACACCTTTCTTCATTTGGTTAACAAATTGATTTATTCATTTGTTAACCCTTAATTTGGCCACCAGAAGTTCTCTCTAATGATCTCACTTAGGTCTTGCCTTCTTTGGGGAAATTAAGTTTACCATGTTCCATTCAAATGAAACTGTTTAGGCCTTTGATTCAAGGGAGACTGAGAGACCTAGATCCAAGTCTTTAGGCCACATCACTATTGTAATACTAATTCTGATTTTCATAATTCAGCTGATTTCTCAGTGTGTGTGCCTACATTGTGTATTTTTTTTTTTAGTAGATGTGAAATGAGAGCCACTGGGATCAAGTTGCAATGTTTTACAGCCAAATAATTCTCATTAGAGAGCACACCCCCAACATGGGCAAGTTTAAATTTTTCTGTGGATATAAATGTAACAGGGCTGTTCCCTTACTTCCTTTCTTTCAGTCAATTAGTGATTCCTCTTCAGTGCCCTTCAGAGCATTTGACATGAGTGTCCTGAATCACATTTGGCTCAGACACAGCAAGAATATCCAATACACAGTTGATAGAGCCTGTTCTAAAATGTTGCTATTCCTGTTTCACTTACTACGTGGAAAAACAACATCATAGAGCCCAAATAGGACAGAAATTGTGATAATAAGAAATGTGATCAAGAGGAGTGACAAATCATTAAGTAGGAATTTGGTTTTCCTTGTTGATAGGAAATAAATGATTACTTTTATTTTTCTGAGCAGGGGGCACTTTCTGAAGATAAATCCCTCTTCACCTTTCCCCTTCCCCTATTCCATTACGAGGATTTATTTTACAAAGTTGGATTTTAATCCTATTGAAAAGTTCAGAATGCTCTTTTCTGCTTCTTAAATAGAAGATAGGAACAAATTGGAAGCCTATGATATGAATTAAAGGATTGTAAGGTAGCTACAGACCAGCCCTTGATTTTTTTCCCTTGTGAATAATTCAGTTGGACACAAATAATAGCAATTATCTAATTGATACTTACTAAGGTTTTTATGATGTTCAAATCATTGGTGCTAAGCACTATGGCATATATAGTTGAAAGATGGATCGTGTACAGTCCCTTATCTTCATGAAGCTTGGTTCTCACCTAACTAATTCAAGTTAGAAAAGGATAAGTTTGTAGGAAAGGGAGATTGTAATATTGAGACAGCTCTACTGTTTTTATTTATGGGAATTTAGGGAGAGTTTCATGGAGAAGATAGAGCTTGAGCTGGGCTCAAGCCCATAATTAAAGGAAGAAAAATTTTCACCATGTAGAGAGGGACAGGGAAGTCCATTCTAGGTATGGTTGATATCATTTATAGAGCTCAGTGGTCCTCAGTATAGGTGTATGCAAGGCAGCCCTGCATGTGGGACCAATCAATGAGAAAATGGGTTGCTTCTCCTCCTCACTATAATAGCCAATCAGTAGATGTATCTCAAATACAACAATCACTCCTTTTCCTCCTTATCATTCACCACTTCCCTGTTCCACCCCTTTCCTCTGCTGGCTTGAGCCAACCTCTTCTTTTGCAAGCTTCCAACCTTTCCACAGTGACAGGCACTCCTTGGCTAGCTCTGTATTCCTGGAGTAACCAGTAAATAAGAGCCTCACTTCTTCATGTTTTGTTTTTGGTAGGAGTGGTTTTTTCAGTATTGAAATTCACTTGGTTGGCTAGATTAATCGTTAAAATTAATTATTCAGAAACAATTATGATTTACAGGTCTGGCCTATCCCCTAGGACATACATAAGGTTTTCTTTTTATTAATTTATTTTGATTTATCAACAATCACTTCCATAAGCTTTTGAGTTTTAAATTTTTCTACCTCTCCCTCCCTACCTCCTTCCCCAAGATGGCGTGCAGTCTGATATAGGCTATGCATATACATTCCTATTAAACATATTTGCACATTAGTGATGTTGTAAGGAAATATTGGAACCAATAGGAGGAACCACCAGAAAGAAGAAACATAACAAAACAGAAGAAAAAAATAGCAAATAGTATGCTTTGATCTGCATTCAAACTCCATAGTTCTTTCTTTGGATGTGGATAGCATTTTCCATCATGAGACCTTTGGAGATGTCTTAGATCCTTGCATTACTGAGAAGGGCTAAGTCTATCAAAGTTAGTCATCGCACAATGTGGCTGTTACTGTGTACAACATTCTGCTGGTTCTGCTCACTTCACTGAGCATCAGTTCATATAAGTCTTTCCAGGTTTTCTGAAGTTGGCCTGCTCATCATTTCTTATTGTTGTTTTTTTTTAAGATGCACATTCAGTTTTATTTTTTCATTAAAATATTATCTCCCCTTCTGTTTTACTTTTAATAATAATAATATTTTGAATGAGAGCAGAAAGTTTTCTATTGTTAATAAGTGAGATAAAATTATTTTAGAAATATCAAATTCTTAAAACCTACTTTAAAAATTCCTATATAATGGTAGTACAGAAGTGTACATATATTGGAGGTAAGTGCTTAAAATTTTTTAAACTTAAATGCATGGTCAAAATAGTTTGGAAAGTACTGGTGTGGGTAGATTCATTGAGGTGGGAAAAGGCAAGATGAGATCCAGTCTACTAGCTATCCTGAGGAAAATACCTAAAGCATCTAGCAAATGAAGTCATTGTTCTTCATCCTGACCCAGTCTGGCCTTCTGTCCAGGGCTTTTTCTCCAATGCCCACTTGCGTTGGCAGAGCAGGACAGTGATTCTTAGTCTCTGGAAGTGCTTCTGTCCCTTTGCAGAATTTTGCAGAAGTTCCTCTTCAGCGTAGCTCTTGGCTGTGACCTTCTGGAGGCCTGAAGCTGCCTTTCTTTGATGCATCTGGTTTGTCCTCAGTGTCCTTACTCCTTGTGCAGTCACCTGTTGTCAGCCGCTGCTGCTCTGGGGACGCTGCACTTGACACCATTTAGACAGAGGCCCCGGGGTATGTCTTATTCTTCAGGCCAGTTGTAAGCTTTTTCCTCTATGGTGTCATCTACTGTCATTCAATGACCCAGAATGTCTATGATCCTTTCAAATTGATTTAGGACTTACTCAGTCATTTCCTTTTGATTGATTGACTCAATTGAGATGTCTGAGCCTTCTTGGACTGGATTAATTGGTGTGTAGAATGGAAACTCCCACCCTTACATTAGTGTCAATCTTTCTTGCTGTGATTAACCTCTAATGGTCTCTCCCAACCCTTCTACTTTCTAATTATTCAGAAAGGTCTCTTTCCATAGACAGTCTATTCTTCCTCTTTTCTCCTTGAGAAGTTGTGTTAACAGTTCATTTGCTGTAGTGCATTTGAACCCTCATTGCTTACCCTTACCTAAAAATTCTTTTGTCCTTTTTCTTATATGCAGTGAGACGATCCTAACTTGAGAGTTACTCACAGGCTGCAGTGTTTGAATCAGATCACTGTGTCCTTAACCTAGGTCAGGAGTGTGGAACCTGCGGCCTCCAGGCTACATGTGGCCCTCTAGGTCCTCAAGCGTGGCCCTGTGAATTTGGATTCAGGCACAGATATGGACAGAATCATTGAATTTGTGAGAGGACGGTGATCTCGGCAGCCATCCAGCCCAATCCATCCCCAGAAGAACACTCTGGGATGACGTACCTGACCAGGAGTCTTCCAGCCTCTGCTTGAAGACCTCCTGTGAAGGGGAACCCATAGCTTCTTCAGTAATTCATTCCGCTTTTGAATAGCTCTAATTGTTAAAAAGCTTTTTTCATCACATTAAGCCAAACTTTGCCTCTTTGCGGCTTTTATCCATTGCTATTGGTCTTGCTCCCTTGAACCAAACAGAATAAGCTTAATTCTTCTCACATGAAAGCCATCCTAATACTTGAAGATTACTCTCAGGGCCCCCAGTTTAGTCTTTCCCAGGCTAAACATTTCTGTTCCTTCAGTTGATCCTTGTGTAATGTCTTGACTCAAGTCCCTTCACCATCCTCCAATTCGTCCTCTGGATCCTCTAGCTCATTGGTTCTCAAAGTGTGGTCTGGGACCCTTTGGGGATCCCCATGACCCTTTAGAGGGTTCACACAGTCAAAATGATTTTCCTAATAATGCTAAGGCATTTTACTTTCTAACATGCTAAATATCCATTGATATAACTTTCATTAAAAAAGCTCTTTGAGGCTTTGTTTTGGTGCTTTTAAGAGGATAAAGGGGTCCTGGGAACAAAAACTTTGAGCATAGGGCTGCTCTAACTTGTTAATGTACTTATTCAACTGTGGTCCCCAGAACTGAATACAGTACTCCAAGGCAGAGGAGAGAAGCACCATTGCCACTTTATCACTGAAAGCTATGCCTTTTAAATGCAGTCCAGGATGGCAATTGCCTAAAAACAAAGTAAAGTGGAATTAAAAAAAATTTCATCTCATTGGATTCAGTTTCATGTTCTAGTCTTTCAGGATCTTTCTGAATTCTGACATCTCTCATGACAAGGTTGGAGTAAGCTGGAAACGTGATGAGCATGCCATCTAGGCCTTTGTTCAAGTCCCTGATAACATTTTAAAAATAGCACAGGGCCAGGCACAGATCCCTGGGATACTCCCCTGGAGACCTGCTGCTGTATTGGCATTGCACCATTAATAGCTACTCTTTGAGTCTGGCCAAGTTCTGAATTCATCTAATTGTATTATCATCTAGTCTACATTTTCATCTTTAAGATGCTTTAATTAAGATAAATATTGGTAAATTAGTCCTAATGGATAGACTGGGACACAGAGATATTAAGTGACTTGCCCAAGGTCACACACCTAGGAAGTGTCAGAGGTAGGATGTGAACCCAGGTCTTTCTTTTTCCAAGCCCAGCACTCTGTCTAGTATGCCATGTAGTCCTCAATAGTCTTATACATGAAAAAAAAAAAAAAGGATGAGCCTTTGACATACAGGACAGAGGAGACGTGACCAGATAACAACTCATGGTGAAAAAGACCAAGGGGTTTTAAAAAGATAACAAGCCCAGTATGAATCAGAAGTGTGACATAGCTACAAACAATACTAAGGCAATCTTTGATTACTTAAAACAAAGTATAGTATCCAGAATGAAGGAGGGAATAGACCTCCTGTACACCATTGTATCTCTGACCACACCTGAAGTATTATGTCCATTTGTGGGATTTACCCTTTAGGAGGAATACTGATAAACGGGAGCATCTCCAGAGATGGGTGCCCCCAATGATGAGGGAATCTGAAATCATATCGCATGAGGATTGGTTGAAGGAAATGGACAGTTTTAGCCTGGATAAGAGAAAACTAGGGATGGAGAGGATTGAGAGCTATCTTCAAATATGTGAAGTGTTACCATGTGAAAGAGGGATTTGATTTATTATATTATCCTGCATAGATCACTCCTTGAGTATAAGTTGGACTACTAAAGTGAAATTTCTTTGAAAGTTATATATTTAAATATATATGCATATATGTACATATATCTAGTAAAAAGAATCTTACAAAATTATTGCATCAAAATATATTTACCGTGAAAGTTTCTTTTCATGCAAATGAAAGTTACATTTTATACATTTTATGAATTGAAAATGATCTTATAATATTACTGCATTAAAATATATTTGCTGTGGATGATGTTTTAAGATTTCTTTCAGTTCACATAAAATTAGATATATTAGTATAAACTGAAAATGAGCTTATAAAATTTTTGTATTAAATATATTTATTATGCTAGGCATTTTTTTACATTTCATTCCATTCGAATTTTTAAAATTCATTTTTATCCTCACAAAACTCATTACTTTCACTGTCATTCTTATGTTCTTGATCATTACACAGTATGTCATCTTTACTATCATTCATTGCATTCAAAAGATAGTATTCTTTGAAGACCCAGATGATAGATTCCGAAGATACTGCTTGTTCTTATATAGGTTTCAATGTACATCTTGGCATTTCTATGCTTCATAGTAAGAAAACGTCACTTTCAGGTTTTCAATAAAAATCAGAATGCTAAAATATAGAACTTTTATTCAAACTACTACAATATTTTCTTTGTCTTCAGAAGTAAGAATCAATAGGTAGAAATTACAGGGAGGCATATTTTGTCTTGGTATAAAGTAGAACCTTCTAACTTCAGAATTGTCAAAAAAAAATGGAATGGATTGTCTTATGACATGGTAAGTTCCTTACCACTAGGCATACCCAAAAAAAGACTGGATGACCAGTTGAAATTCATCTGCTTGGCAGGGAGTTATGCTAGATGAACATTAAAGTGCCTCTTGGCTTTGTGATTCAATGCTTTTGTTTTCCATTCAGGAGAAAAATAGTATGTTCAACTTAACTCAGACTAGTGGTTCTTAAACATTTTTGTGTCTCATGCTCTTTGGCAGTTTGGGTGAAACCCATAAACCCTTCTTCTAAATAATTTTTAAAATGCAGAAAATAAGATATGTAGAATTATGAAGGAAACCAATTATATTGAAATAAAAATGTAATGGTTTTTTTACCATCCAACTTCACACAACCCCCTTGAAATCTATTCATAGACCCCCTGGATGAACCTAAGTTAAGAATCCCTATTCTAGGCCACCATGCTCAGGCTTCATGTTAATTGAAAAGTTTAAATGTCTTCCCTCAATATATTCATTGGGCATGTCCCCTGAGAAAAGACCATTTGTGTTCACCTTGCATTTAGAAAGAAAAGATTGTTTCTAACTAATGTGGGTTAAGTGTAACATGTTGAAAAAGTTTCACCAAAATATAATACCTATTTCTGTTAAAAAAAAAATTAGAAAACTAGGAATAAATGGACTTTTCCTGATTATGGTAGATAACAACAATCAAAAACTAAAAGCCAGCATTATATGTAATGTAGATAAGCTAGAGGACTTTCCAGTAATATCAGGAATAAAGCAACAATGTCTAGTATCACCACTGTTATTTATAAGCATGGTGATAAGACAAGAAAAAGTAAATTGAGGGAATAAAACACGGGCAAGGAAGAAACAAAATTATTGCTTTATGTAGATGACATAATAGTTTACTTAGAGAACCCTAGAAAGTCTTAATAGACTTTAATTAATTTAATTAATTGATGCAATTATTAACAGCAGAGTTGCAGGATATAAAATAAACTCACATCACTTATGAGCATTTCTATAATACCAACAAAACCCAGCATAAAGAGATAGAAAGAGAAATTCCATTTAAAATAACTACAAAATGTATAAAACATGAGTCTACATACCAAGACATACTTAGGAACTATATGAATAGAACTATAAAACATTCCTTATGGAAATACAGACTTAAATAATTGGTGAAATGTTCATTGTTCGTGGGTAGGCTGAATAAAAGCGACAATATTGCCTAAGTTAATGTACTTAATATTTAGTACCATACCAATGAAACTACAAAGGACTATTAATGTGGAAAAAAATAATAATGAAGTTCATCTAGACTTCTAGAGGAACCAAAGGTCAAGAATCTCAAAGGAAGGAATGAAAAAAAAAAGAGAAAAGGAAACCTAACAATACTAAATCTCAAACTTATTCCACTCTATTACAGAGTGGAAAAATAATTTGTACTAGATAAAAAAAAGAAAAGTGTTATCAGTGGAACAGATTAGGTAAACAATATATAGAAACAAATGAACCTAGTAAGCTAGAGTTTAATAATCTCAAAGATCCCAGCTACTAGAGTACAGAGTCACTATTTGACAAAAATTGTAAAGCAATGTGGCAGAATTTAGGTGTAGACCTATTCATATTATATACCAAAAGAACTCAAAATAGATATATGACTTAAACATAAACAAACTAGAGTAGCAAGGAAGAAATTTCAGGTCTTTGGGCAGGGGAATAGTTCATGAGTAGAAAAAGAATAGAAAGGATAACAGAAAATAGAATGGAACAGTTTTGATTGTAAGAAAAGTTTTGTGCAAACAAAATCAATGTAGCTAATATTAGAATGAAAAGAGTCAAGTGGGAAAAATTTTGTAGCAAGTTTCTCTGACAGAAGTTTTATTTCTGTGATATATAAGGAATTAATTCAAATTTAAAAGAATAAGAGGTATTCTCCAACTAATTAGTAGTCAAAGGATTTGAATATGCAATTTTAAGGGAAGAAATCTAAGCTATCTAGAGCCATATGAAAAAATGCTCTAAATCACTAATAATTTGAATAATTCAAATTAAAGCAACCCTGTTGTTCTACCTCACACTCATCAGATTGACAAGTTGACAGAAAAGGAAAACAACAATTGTTGGAGGGGCTGCAGGAAAACGGGGACATTAATTCACTGTTGCTTGAGCACTGAAATTGGTCTAGCCATTCTGGAAACCAATTTGGAGCCCAAAAAGCTACTAAGCTATTGACCTGGCAATACTGGCATATACCCACAGAGATCAAAGAAGGAGAAATCTTTTTAATAGCTCTTTTTTTTTGTGACAAGTGGAAACTAAGTGGATGCCCATCATTTAGGAAGTAACTGAACAAATTATGGTATGTGAACTTTGCTGTAAGAAATGACAGAACGGACAGTTTCAGAGAAACCCAGGATGACTTGAATGAACTGATACAGAGTGTAATGAACAGAACCAGGGGAACAATCTATGCAAAAACAACACTGTTATAGAAATATACATCTTTAAAAGACCTAGGGATTTCTGATCAACAGAATGGTTAACCATGATCCCAGAAGACAGATGGTGAAGCATACTCCCCATCTTCTTTGGACATGGATGATGTGAGAATTTGTTTTGCTCAACTATTCATTAACTTGTTACAAGGATTTTGATTTTCTTTTTTCTTTTTTTTTTTCCCCTTGGAGTAGAGATAGGTGGGAGAGGAAAAAATGCTTATTAATTGAAAATAATAAAATTTAATTTTAAAAATAAAATTAATAAGAAAGGTAATAAAAATTCCTTTGTTACAAGAATACTGGAAACTATGGAAACTTTTACTTTCTCATGGTAATTTGGGAGCATTTGTATTTTTAATATATGAAGTACTGAAGTCTTTTGATGATAACTCCTAACTTGGTCCAAGAGCAGTGCATGATAACGTATATGGGGAAAGGCTACCAAGCAGCCTTTAATTTCATTTAAATTTAGGAATATCCACTTGAGATTGTTTAGTCAGAGAAAAAGGATTAGTATACATCATTCACACTAAGATTTCTCTCCTGACTGGCTAGGATATTAATGAAGGTGGTATTGTCAGTGGAATAAGCAGCAGTGAGAGTGAATAGGGGACCTTGATTACCACAAATGAGGGCAAAGAATTTGTAGATAGAATTTAAAATCCATGTGAGCATAACCCAAAAGCCAGCGTTTCTTCAGAGCTTCCAAATTGAAGGGGATGAGATTTAAGCCAGTGATCAAGAAGTAAGACACAAGGAGTGTCTGTGAGCCCCTTTTTAAGTGCCATTCTCCGTGGCCTTCTAGTCTGCTGCCCACAAATATACTAGAATCAAATAGTGTTGATGATGTCCTGCTTGGAAGTATAGTTTGAAATCTGGTATTACTAGAGCCCCTTCTTGTCCACTTTTGGGCATAATTTACCCTGATATTCTTAACCTATTTTTCCTGTAGCTGAATTTTGTTTTACTCTTGTCTAGTTCTATAAAGAATCCCTTTGGGATTTGCTTATTATTGTATAGTGTTATTTTTATTATATTTGCTTGGCCTTATCCATAAACAGTCAATATTTCTTGAATTATTTATCTTTATTTCTATAATTGTGTGCCTTCTGTAACTTTGTAATTCTATTATTTCTGTATTTTTGTAGTTGCGTGATACAGTTTTTTTGTGTGTCTTTTTAAGGTAGATTTCCAAAATATTTTATGCATTCTGAGTATTTTTTAAAATAGAAATTCTTTTTCTCTATCTTCCTGCTGGGTTTTCTTAGTAATACATAGAGATGCCGATGATTTATTGTTGTTTCAGTTAATTTTTGTTTGACTCTCTAGAGTTCTTTGAGTAAACCATCATTTCTGCAAAAAGCAATGATTTTGTTTTTTTTCTTGTCTATGCTTAGTCCCTCAATTTATTTTTCTTTTCTTACTGCTATAACTAGCATTACTATAACAATATCAAATAATAGTAGTAAAAATGGAAATCTGTGCTTCACCCCTCATCTTATTGGAAAGGCCTTTGGCATCTCTTCTGGGACGGCTCTTCGTTTTAGATAAATACTATTTACCATGTTAAGGAAAAGTTCATATATCTCTAATTTTTAGTGTGTGTGTGTGTTTTTTTTTTTTTAACAGAAATGTGTTGTGTTTCTGTTAAAAATGTTTAATCTATTGATACAATCACATGATTTTTGTTGTTTTTGTTAACATAATTTGTTATGTTTATAATTTTCCTAATATTGAACCAATCTTACATTTCTGGCATAAATCCCGCTTGATAATAGTATATATTTCTGATTTGTTTCTCTAGGCTTGTTGCTCATATTTCATTTAATATTTTTGCATTATTATTCATTAGGGATATTGGTGTATCATTTTCTTTCTCTGATTTAGTTTCGTCTGATTTAGGTAGCAAGACTAGATTTCTGTCATAGAAGGAATTTAATAGGATACCTTTTCTATTTTCAAAAAAAAATGTCATTTTGTAGTTAATGACTTCTTGAATAGTTGATAGAATTCACTTGTAAATTCATCTTGTTGTGGTAAGGTTTTTTGTTTTTTTTTTTGTTTTTTTTTTCTTCATTTATGGTTTCTTGAATTTTGCCCCCTGATGTTAGGTTATTTAAACTCTCTGTTTCTAATTCTGCATCTTAGAATTTCATATTTTTGCAAATTTTTATCCACTTTTTAAAAGTCATTAGTTTTGTTGGCATGTAATAGGGCAGAATAATTTCTTGTAATTTCCTTTTATTCTTCATTTATTGTGAATTTTTTAATATTGGTTATTTGATTTTCCTCTGCCTTTTAAAATATCAAACTAGTTGATGGTTTAGTTTAAAAAAAAAAAAGCCAGCTCAGCTTTATTTATCAAGTCAGTTTTTTTCTTTTAATTTTGTTAATCTCTTTGATTTTTAAAATCTCTACTTGGTTTTTAGTTTTTTTTTTTAAAATTGCTGCTTTTTTCCCTTTAAAAATTTTGTGTGCCTAATTCATTATTTATTCTTTCTCGCTTCTGTTGAAATGTTTAGAGATATAAATTGTCCCTTAATGTTTTGTCTGCATTTTTAAAGTTTTGCTGTGTTTTCTCATTGTTTTTCTTTTTTAAAAAATTTAAATCTTATTTATTGAACAAATAGGTTAAAATAAATGCTCTCAAGTATCAGATAAAATGTACAGAAATAGCTTTAAGTCAAACTGATAAATATTTGGAAGAGTTTTAACCACTCATTGCCACAAAGAGCTCCATGACTTTAGAAGACAATGACAAATAGCTTTGAATAATATGTGAGATTGAACACTAAGGGATTAGTTTGCCTCCTTTTCATGACATTTATGCAGAAATGCAAGAACTACTCACTCTTGTAAAACTAACGATTTCCCTGAAGTGTCAGCCTGAAATCAGAAGTAGAAAAATTAGCTAATACCTTGAGATTTCCATTAAATTCCAAATTATTACAATCAGGCTTTTAAGAATTATGAAATACTATACCTTATGCATCAGGTTCAGAATAATCTGAATAATGAGCTTCTCCCGGAGGGGGGAACGCATTATTAATGTTCTATTGGCCATATGATTTGGACTTTTCTTCACTTGAGTTTTAAAAAATATTTTAGGCTAATAAATCTTCTATTCTTAGTATTTTATTTTATTTTGAGATTGGGCCTATCTTGCCTAGACTGGAAGTGCTATGGCCACTCATGGGTCCTATCACAGTACTGATCAGCATGGAATCTTTGACTTGCTGTTTCCTCTCTGGTCTCGTTTGTCTCCTTCGGCATCCTGGTGGAGTTCCCAGGAGCCTACCATATTGGTGCCAGACCTCATGTGATTGCCTTTAGCCATGGTGCAGCTTAGGTCTCCTCAACTCAGGACATCCATCAGCCTCATCCTCCTTGGTAGCAGGGATTATATGCATGTGCCATCAGATCTGGTATATTTCAACATCAGAAGAAAGATACTCGTGTGCTTGAAAACTAATAATTTGAAATCACTTGCATATTTTAACTAGTGTCCAAGACAAGGTGTCAGGGTTATCAAAAGCCTGGAAGAATAACTGGTTTAATATTATGATTCCATTTTGAAAGGAATATTTTTTCTTTTTCTTTTCTTTTTTTTTTTTTCAGCTAGACAATGGGGTTAAGTGACTTGCCCAGAGTCACACAGGTAGTAGGAATATCTTTTCAAGGAGAAGGTCACTTCCCTTATTCACTTGAATAAAATAAAATATTTATTCACACGATGGCTTCTTAGTTACTTTATATATGTTTATAGCACATATCAAAAGGCATATGAGTCTTGAAGATGGTACAGAACATAAAGATGGAATAATTAGAAATTGTGGAGAAGACAGTTCCTAAGTATAGTCAGTTCTCAGTTACCTATTTTACTACAGTCCAGGTCAGGAAGGACATTGGTAATTTAATTCCATAATACTACTGTACTGTGTGACAGTTTTCCAAACAGTGTGCCACGGTGCTGTGGAGGTGGGGTCAGAGGAAATGAGTTCAGGTACCAGCTCTGCCACTTGTCCATCTCACCTTTGGCAAGTCATTTAACCAATCTAGGCTTCAGTTTCTTATCTGTTAAATGAGATTGGGTTAGATGACCTCCAAGGTCCTGTCTAGGTCTAAATCTGAGGTCCTGTAATCTTGGGAAAGTTCTTTTACCTGTATTTTCTCATCACATCTTCCCAACATCCCAGTGATGATCAGACCTCAAAACTAAAACTTGGAGTAATGAAGTGATTGGTTCAAAGTTGTATGACTAGAAAGTAGTGGAGCTGAGACTATAATCTAGGTTCCTGTGCTCTTTCTGATATCTTCCTCAGACATTTTTAGCTTATGGTTTCATCATCTTCTTATGCAGAAGCCCTTTTCCAGTGCTTTTAGCAAGAAGCCATATTTCTTGGCTTGAGTTTCATCTTCTTTGATTTCCCTATTCTTTGATAAGGAAACCAATAGGACAAAAAATTCTATTTCCAGGCAAAAGGAGCAGAAGCAAAAATTCAGAATAGTTTTGAAACTGTGCTGGACACTGAACACTTCAGAGGAGCAGGGTCTGGGGAATCTTGTAGCAAGGTCACATTGTTTACCTTGACTAACACCATTCAATCTCAGAGAGAGGCAAAAAGCTGTTTTTGCTGTTGTTGTTTTTTTCTCCTCGAGGCAATGGGGTGAAGTGACTTGCCTAGGGTCACACAGCTAGTAAGTGTCAAGTATCTGAGGTCAAACTTGAATTCAGGTTTTCTTGAATGCAGGGCCGGTACTCTATCCATTGTGCCATCTAGCTGCCCCCAAAAAGCCTTTTTCAAAAGAAAATATTTTTAGATCAAAACACTGAGGGCGTGATTGTCTCAAAGATATCTTTGGGATTGTGATGGATTTCAGATGCTAGGCTTCTCTAAGCACAAAACTTTATACTTTTCCCCTCTGCTGTACTCTGGGTAACACAGATGTAGATCCCTCTCCCTCCACCCTGACTCCCCACTCCCCACTATGTTAATAGCATTTTCAGAAAAGGTACTGACCTGCATTGGTTGAGAGAATTTTCTTATCAGGGTGATCACTATATCAATGAAATTGCAGGGCTAGTACCTATCCTGTAGTAAGTCATTTGTTGGTTTTATTGTAATTATTGATGTTGTTTTTTCTAAATTACGTATTTGAAGAATGGGTCACTGTTATCCCATTGTCAAATCTTGCCTCTTCTACTGAGTAATGCAGTCTTCAGCTTTATGTGAGTTCCCCCATCAATTCTAATCCATTTCAGCCTGTCAGTTGCAGCAGGCTTTCTGAATAACATCTTTCTGGTGCTGGACATCACTCCTGATGACCACAGACTTCACTTCTGTCCTTGGAGCATAGGTGTCAAGCATGACAAACTGATCAGGATGGGCAGAGTGGCTCCCACTGACTCCAGCTCAGTTGTTGATGTTGCTGCCACCATCCAGGAGAGGAAGAACTGCTTATTGTTTTTCTTTGATGAAATTATCTGTCATTTCCATGATTTGTTTTTTGACCCAGCAAATTTTTTGGATTAGATTAGTATCCATTTAAGTTCGAATCCTTTTCCAATGGTCTTTTGTTGATTAGATTTTTTTATTGTGTGTTGCGGTCAGTGAAGGATGTGTTTAATATTTCTGCTTTTCTGCATTTGTTTATGAGGTTTTTGTGCTTTGCTCTGTGGTCAGTTGTTTTAAAAGTCCAAACCACAGCTGAAAAATTTGTGTGCTATTTTAATTTCTTATTCAGTAATCAGCAGAGAGCTCTCATAGCTAACTTTTCTAAAATTCTATTCAGTTTCTTATCTTTACTCTTTTATCTTTTTGTTAGATTTGTCTAGATTTCAAAGTGGGTACCTTGTGGTCCTCAACTATTGTGGTTTTGCTGACCATTTTCCACAGTAATTGGATTTATGTTTCCTTTAAATATGTAGATGGCATACTACTATTCAATGTAATTTCCCCACTTATCTGTTTTAATCATTTCTGTTTTCGCTGTTGCCTTGCCCAAGATCATGATTTATTCTCCTGCTTTTTGAGTTCACTTAAGGCATAAATGAATTCTGCTCCAGACCATACTTTAACTGTCTGTGAATCTTTCTGTTTCAAGTGTGTTTTTGTCAACCACGTATCGTTGAATTCTGGTTTCTGTTACATTCTGTCATTCTCTTCTGTTTTTTGGGTGAGTGCACACCATTTGGACTCATGGTTATTAATTATGGATTTCCCTCCATGATATTGTCTCACACTTTTTCCTCCCTTTGTCCTCCTCCTCCCTCTTTATAAAGGGGAAATAGGTGGTCAAAGGGGAGTATGGTTAGCACTAGAGGCATGGTTTTTAGTTAAAATGATTTGCTTCAGTTCTTCTCTTCCACTTACTCAGACCCTGATCACTGTTTCAGAGCTTTCTTTTTACCCTCCCTTTAAATCTATCTTCTGAAGATGCAGTTCATTTGGCTTGTGAATATTTCCTCCCCAAGACTAATCTTCCTTATCATAACCCCCTCTCTCCCACCTGACCTTGCCTGTTTCTCTGTGGAGATTAGTGGATTTCTAATATAAACTGATCTCTTTTGATTCAATCTGCCTTTGTTGAAAAGTATGTTCATTGTTAGGGCCCTTTTCTCCTAATGTCTGTTAGTTTTTTCTGTTCCAGTCAGCTTTTATATCTGCCTTTGTCAGTCACTCTGCTGGTCCTTTTGTGGCTCCTGACTTTCAGTTGTGTTCCTTGCCCTGGCTCACTGCTCTTTCTTCTGTCTGACCGTTGGTACTGGACAAGGTCTGTGGCCCTCAAGTGCTGTGGGTGATTGTTGCTTGGGAAAAAGAGGGAGAGGGAGGAGTATACGAGGATTTATATAGTGCCTAGTAGGTGCCAGGTACTGAGTTATTTTTTACAAATAATATCGAGAATGTCCTATAGGGTGGTGGAGCCAAGATGGCAGAGTGAAAGCAGTGACTTGATTGAGCTCTCCCCCAAACCCTTCCAAATACCTATAAAAAAATGGCTCTAAACAAATTCTAAAGCAGCAGAACCTACAAAAAGACAGAGTGAAACAAATTTCCAGCCCAAAACAACCTGGATGGTTGATCAGAAAGGTATATGGCGCTGGGCGGGGAGAGGAGCGCAGTGTAGCGTGGGCGCGGAGGCCGCAGCAACCCTGGAGCAGACCTCAGAGGACTGAATCCAGGGCAGCTGAGGCAGTTTACAGACTTCTCAACACATGAACGCCAAAGACAACATGGAAGGTCAGTGGGAAAAGTCTGTGACTGCGGTGAGAGAAGGAGTTAGTCTCAGTCGCAAGTCCCGAACGCGGCCTCTGGGGCAGCGGCTGCCTCCTGAGCTTCTGGTCCACAGACTGAGGGGGAATCGAGTGGCTGATCAGAGGGGGATTGCAGGGATCTTTTTGCCAGTGCTGAGGCAGGAATCTCTTGCTCTGCCCATGCTTGGATCTGGGTCACAGTTCTGAGGAGGGGTCCTGGGGTGAAAAGGAGTGCTGGTGTGGTGGAGCTTGTTGTGGCGGTAGAGAGGAAATACAAATAATATCTCATTTGATCCTCACAACAATCCTGGGAAGTAAGTGCTGTTATTATCCCCATTTTACAGTTGAGGAAATTGAGGCAGACAGAAATTAAGTGACTTGCCCAGGTCACATAACTAGAAAGTATTTGAGACTGGATTCAAACTCAGGTCTTCTTGACCCCAGGTCTAGCGCTCTTGTCCACAGCTGCCATCTGTCTGTCTGTCTGTCTGTCTGTCTGTCTGACTGACTCAGTATGCTTGGGAACATGCTGTAGGGAGACTCCAAAGGACCATTATATTTAGACCTGTTCTCCACTTTTACCAGTCCCTTTCTTGTGGGCCTGCATCCTCTACTGTGATTCCAGCTTTTTTAAGTCCTTAAGCTGACCCTTAGGGAGGATTAGGGGATAGTTCTCAGCTGTCAGAGACCTGAAAATCATTTGGCAACTGGTCACTTCTCCATTTTTCTCAGTCCCTCTGATGTCTGCCTGTTCCTTCTGTGCAGTTTTATGTCCTTGTAACTGGGGGTGTAATGGAGCAAACTCAATCTCGATTCCTGGTGATTGTTAAATTTTCAGTATGCAAATTTACTTCCTTGGAAATCAACAAAACTTACAAACCAGGGCTTGATTTACTGTTTTGTTGATTGCCTAGACTTAAGTGATGAAAATGTTAATAATGCAGATTAAACTTGTGAGTGTTTTTTGTTGTCGTTGTTGTGTTTTGGAGAACTGGTTGTTTCTATTTGCCAGCATGTCCCTGGTTGTAACTAGCACCACACGTAAGGTCTTCTTTCCCAGTTTTGAGAGTCACCTCTTTTACTTCTGCTCCAGCCTTGGAGCTAGTCTTGTTTATTATTGTTGTTGTTGTTCAGTTTTCAGTTGTGTCTGACTCTTCTTGAAGCCATTTGAGGTTTTCTTGGCAAAGATACTGGAGTGTTTTGCTCTTTCCTTTTCTAGCTCATTTTACAGATGAGGAAACTGAGGCAAACAGGGTTAAGTGACTTGCCCAGGGTCATCCAGCTAGTGTGTGAGGCCGTATTTGAACTCAGGTCTTCCTGACTCCAGGCTCAGCGCTGTATCCACTGCACCACCTAGCTGTTCAGGTCCTGTTCATAAGCCTTAATTTGCCCAGGGTCTGTGTTGGTAGCAATATCCCAGTCCTTGCCTCTATGCAAGTCAGGCTACTTCATACTTAAAACTATTCTCAAGATTTTATTGGGAGAGGTTGAAGATTTGGGGAAAGGTGATTGAGATTGCTGGAGAAAAAATGGAAGTGTATGGGAGCAAACAGAGGTGTTGGCATTGGCGAGGAGAAGGATCACATTTTTGTTAGAAATTGGGGGAAATAAATGAGTGGGAGATGATGTGGGGTTTTAAAATTGTCCAATCTACAAGAAAAAGCACTGAGGCAGAGCTCTGACCCAGTGGCACTTTCTAATCTAATCCCACTAATGAAGTAGACCTCAGATCTTCCTCACAATTTGAGATGCTCCCTTCCTCCAGAGCCTTGTTTTTATAGGGTTTAGCACCCAGATATGCAAAAGAGGCATGGTAATTGGTTGATAGACCATGCTCTTGAGGGCCAAAAATGAAGTATCAGCAGAGGAGTCACAGGTTGGGTGAAGCACAGGGCATCTCCACTGACTAAGTGGTCATGAGATGGTGGTTGCATAGGTTCCCAAAGTGGGCAGTATTGTCCCGTGGGGGGCACTGAAATGATGGCTAGGGCAGCATTTTTTTTTTAAGTGATGCAAATTAAAAAAGACACACATCAACTGTTAAAAGGTTAAAGAAAGTAGATTTCCAGGGGGGTGCTGAGTAATTAAATGTAAATGAAGTGGTAGGCCAAATAAATTTGGGAACCTCTGGGAGGCAGAAAAATCAGTTGAGGGACTTTCCAAAGAATCAAGGCATCCATCCATTCTGGGTTTGGACATGGAATTTGAATAAAACAGGAGGGAGATATCTTTGTCAGCATTCTGGTTATGAAGTGCAAATGAGCTTCATAACTGGTAAACAAGTAATGAACATTACATTAAAGTTTTAAGCCAGTTAAAAAGGCCTACCATAAGATCCTATCTTATCTAATGATCCCTATATGATTTGTGTAAAATATCAAACTGATTAATACTTATTGGAATAGAGAAGAGCAGGGGTCCAAATAAATCATTTCTCACAGTGATGTCAGTGGGTTTTGAGATAAAGAGAAGAGAAAACTCATGGTGAATGGCCTCAGTTTTTTTTTTTTCAGCAAAATAAGAAGCAAAGTGAGGGGCAGAGTAGGGAGAGATGTGGGAGGATTGAGGAGGGAAGAGAAGGTTTGAAATAACTTCTTTGGGAAGTGAGATTTGGAATCGTTTAGGAAGGAGTAAAAGGACAGTCTTGTGCAGTGAGGGCCCAGTTAAGGTAAGATAACATGAGTCTGTGATGTGCCCAGTCAGCGAAATGTGAGCCTTCCTCCAGATGTGTTCAGCATCTCATGGATAGGAGTGGAGAAGGGGGAGGGTGAGTGATCTTGGGCTGATGTCTCAGAAGAAATGAGTGGCAAGAGGATGAGAGAGAAAGGGATTACTAAGCAGATATCAATTTACATCTGAAATGTCTAACTTGGGTTGAAATTGGACAGCAAGGAAAGTGAGAAAATCCTGGGGGTGGAGGAATTGGAGGTCTCTTGGGTAAAGAGTAAATTTATGGGGGGATGAGGGATTGGGAGAGATAGAACTATAGAAGTCATGGTCACATAGGAAAATATCAGCTTCTAATTAGGGAAGTAGAACACTTGTGGGTCATGGTGAAATTTAGTATATGACCATTACTATGTGAGACTCAACCTGGAGTGAAGAAGGCTCTAGTAATTAAGGAGATTGAAGACATGGGAGGTTAGGGAGTTTGGGGAGCATTTACGTGGAAGTCCCCTAGTATAACGACAGGAGGAAGGGAGGAGAGGGAGATGGTAAGCTAGGTGTTGAACTCTTTGACTGGGGAATAAAGCATTTGTTAAAAGCTACTATGTGCTAGGCACTGGGCTGATACTGAGGATACCAATACAAGCAGAAAAGACAGGCCCTACTTTCAAGGAGCTTATGTTTAAAATAGGGAAGACAACTCATAAAGAGAGGCTGTAGAGGGGGTGTGGGAGGATGCCCTTACAAGGGCAAGGCTGACGTTGAGGAAGTAGATAAGCTTAAATAATGAAGAATGAATGAGGGAACATGGCCTGGGCACCTTGTAAAAGGGGAAGCTGGGCCAGGGACTAAGCAGTGAGGAGTGAGGGAGGGCCACAGTGTGGAGGCATCTCAATAGCCAGGGAGGTGAAGTTCTGAGAGTGAGGAGGGGAGACAGTGGTTACGTGGGCATGGCCTTTTAAAAAAAATGGTGGTCTAGACCAGGAAAGTACCAACCAGAGGAGAAGGGATGAAGGGTGGGGAACATTGCCTCTTTGAGAAAGGGGGAGAATGACCTGGGAGGTCAGCATATTGCAGCTACAATAATTTGGATTCAGTAGAAGCTTTTTGATTAAGTGTAATTTAAAGTAGGCCAGCTTCCTTAGTGAAAGGGAGATTCTGGAAGTGACAGTAGAGGGTAAGGAATATTGCAACTCTCCCTTCAGGGACGGTGTGTTGAGGGGTGTGAGAGAAGGATAGTCCTGGAGACACTGGCCGGTGTGGTCAGAAGGGAGCCAAGACTCAGCCCAGGCTAATAGACGGAAGGAATGTGAGCAATAGAGGTCCAAGGTGAAGGGGAGTTTATTCAGTATGGAACAGGAACCCTAGAGAACACAGTGGAAAGGTGGGCAGAGTTGGAGTGGGGTTGACTTGAAAAGTCTGCCCCCAAAGCTTCAGGGCCACAGGCTTCCTGGAACCAACATTGCCAAGTCCAGTTGGTGGGGCATGGGAGGGCTGGTCAACTGGTTTTCAGTTATATTTTCTTATAAGAATTATCTAATTCTTTCAGTTTTCCCATTCTTGTTATTGTTGCATTTGGTCCATTTGGGGGCATTTTAATGGTTTATTTGAGTATTATAGAGGAACTGTGCCCTGGGTTACTTTTTACTCTGCCTGACATTTTCCCAGGATTTTCTCCCATTCGTTTAAAATAGACGTGTGATGTGATTACATGCGGTAATGATTCCCAGTGCCAAACTGCTTCCTTCCCAGGCCATCTCCCTAGAGCAGTCTAAAAGTAATTCTGATATTAGTATATCCCCACATTATTTCTTTTCTTTTTTTTAAAGGAAATGTTATTATTTTCTCTCTCTTGAGTTTAACTCTAAATGAAAATATCTCTCAGATTTAGAAATACCAGTTATTTTTCTGGGAATATCTTTGGAGGCTGAGGGAAGGCAAAAACATCCAAGCCATGGGTCTAGACTTAATAATCCCTTTAAAGAATTTGCCAGTGGGCTGCATTATGGCCTCCCTGAAGTTGACCTCTCTAACTCCAAAATACTTAGCTTAGAATTGAATTTGAGCAGCATTCATCTATAATGTAGTATGGTGCTTCTCAAACTATGGGTCATGACCCCAAATGGGGTCACAAAAAATTTGGCAACAGCAAAAGGTTTCTGAACATGCAGTGACCAAAAGTTAATTAAAAATCAAACGCATAATGAATCAGAGGTGTTTCTGGCAGTTCTAGCCTATGTTGCATCATGCAACCTCACTGCAGCCTTGGTTCTGAACACAAAGCATGCGCACTTTGCACTGTGCGTGCCTTAATGCCATACAATGCCAACTAATACTACTGAAACGGGAAAAGGGGTTGCAAGTGGAAAGTTTAAGAAGCCCTCACATTGTAATGAATGCTGCAGTTGTTGTCATCAGTGAAACATGGAGCATCATTTAGAAAAACTGAGTTAAAACACAGTATATGGTATCTGCAGGACTGGCAGACTGTTCTTAGTTAAAAAAAAGTATTTCTTATGTTTCTTATACAGGGATGAGATAGTCAGTATATAAGAAAGTCACCAAAAATTATAACACACACCTGACTGCCGCTTTGTGCATTGTACTTAAAAAGTCTGGTGTGTTTGTGATTTAGTCAGCTGGACTGAGGCCCTGGTGAGGAGCTCCAGGAAGGGTCGTGTCCTTAGGACTTCCCTGCCCCACTAGACCTTCTATTTTAGCCTCTCCCTGCATCCTCCAGCCCCCTGAGCATTGCTGTTCATTTTCCACTATGCCTTCTGGGGCCCTAGAACCTACCAGCTGTCCTGCTGTTCCTTCCTCCAGACCCCAGGGCCTTAGTATCTGCACTGTTACTGTGCCCTAAAGATCCTTGGGTTTTGCCATCTACTCTGCAGGCACACGCTGCCTTTCTCTCTGCCCTGCAGTTGAACTCTGCTATGCGTTTTATCTCCCGCATTAGAACGTGAGCTCCTTGGGCTCCCAGGGCCTGCTTTCCTTTTCTGTTTTTATCCCTACTGCTTAACTTAGTGGTAAGTGCTTAATGGATGCTCATTCATTCATACCTTCATTCACTCATAGGAATATGAATTCCGTCTGGGGGGAAGGTGAGATGAAACCATCCAGTATGGGTGTTTTCACACAAGCCCCAGACCACTGTCTCTGTAAGGAGTGACTCTTAAATCACAGGCAAGTTCCCCTTGGTGAATTCTGGAGTATCAACCCCAGGCACGCTGGGGTTCTTCAGGCCTCAATAGACATGATCACTGACAATTCCTGGGAGCCACTTTCCAGCGGAATATAGATGCCCCTAGATGTCCAGTTAGAACCCTTGAGGGGTGACAGCAAGCATTCATACAAAGATAGGAAACTCCAGAGTTTCTAAGTACTCATTCTGCTTATTTAGAGGGATCCTGCTTCCCTGTCTCTTTTGTGGTCAAACCACTCAGATCCAACCTGTGAGCTCCTTGAGAATAGGGCCTGTATTTTTGCCATTGTGTTAAGTCTTATTTCCTCATCTGTTTTTTTTTTTTTATAAACCCCATTTTTGTCACCTCCTCTATTGAGGGTAGAAATCATGTCTAGTACTACCCAGAGCACCTGGCACAGAGCTAGGCACTAAGTAATTACTTGTTGGTTGAATGGGTAAGTGAAACTGAGCAAGGGCTCTGGTTGATAATTTTAAAAATACATATCCCCAGGGCAATCTTAAAATGCCCCTAATAATCTGAAACTCACTGAATTGCTTGGGATCCAGCCATACAAAGACTCAGGGTATACTTAGTACTAACATAGCATGTCAAAAATGGATAAAAATCCCATTATACAAGCTATGCAAATGAACTTAGGCTTCTACTCCAGAAAGAAACAAAATAACTGAAAATAGCAATCCTAAAATAAAGTTAACAGAGGACCTATGTTCCCAGAGGTACCTTTCAGGACACTCAGGTTCACACCGTGAACCTTATGATTGATGCATTCATTGTACAGAGGCAAAGGAATAAGGCCGAATGAGAATATATGAATGAATATGTGAGTGAATGATTGAGTGGAATTCCATCTCATCATCATCATCACTGGGAAAACTCATAATCCTATAAGATGTGATATTTCTTGGTTCTCATACCTGCTCACTACCCTCTGCCTCACTGAGGGTAGCGAAGAGCCATGAACTCTAAAACCTCCATTTAAGGAAGGAGGCTCAAGACAGATACCTCCTCATTTCCACCTGGCTTTGGGACTTCCCCACGCCCCCATTTTGGGTACCTTGCACTCCCTGCTCCACCAACTTTTCAGCATCCTTTTGTGTGTTGTCTTCCTCTGTTAGATTGTAAGCTCCTTGAGGGCAGGCTGTCTTTTCTTTTTTCTTTTTGTATTTGTATCCCCAGCACTTAGCACAGTGCCAGGCACATAGTAGGCGATTAATAAGCATTTATCGACTACTGACTATTAACTGACAGCTGGTTCAGCAATCCAACAGTAAGGAACAAGTCACCTGACTTTGATGTTCATCAGGGCACAGTAGTGTGACACCCTGACTGGTGGGGACTTAGGGAACCTGTGGCAAGTGGGATGGGGAATGAATGACTTGTCTGTGGTCATTAACGCTTTAGTGGGAGAGCTGAGAAAGAGATGCAGCAGCCCTCATTTTTGGAGGCCGGGAGGCCTCCCTACTTATTTCACCTTATCATCTTATCAGTTTCAAGGCCAGTCTCACCTTGTGATACAGACCTCTGCAGGAGTTTTCAGGAGAAAAAGGCATCCATTGTGGAAGGGTCAGTTGTGTTCTAGTTAGTAAAAGGGGCAGCATTTAAGTATTTTTCCATTGTGTAGAATGATTTTAGATTGTGTTACAAGTATCATTATTATTGCAATTTCTCAGGAATAAAAACAACCTCAATTATTTAACATCACCTCGTGTGACTGTGTGAAACAGGAAGAGTGAGAGGAGAGAAAGGAGGATTTAGAGTGATCAAAGGGGAATCTAGTGAAGTTACCTCCTGCATCCCTTTCCACAGCAGGAGAGGAACTTTTGCAGGGAAGTGGGTGGCTTTCAAGAGGCCCACTCCCTACTCCACTGCTGTGTAACTCTCTGCCTTTTTAAAAAAAATTTAGCTCTAGTGAGCAGTGGACCCCAATTAGTCCACCTGGCCTTTCCCTTTTTCCCTTCACCCGGGTGTTTTGACCTGCTAACAAGTCCCAATTAAAGGGCCTGCTTAGCATGGGGTAGGGAGAGGCTCAGAGCCTTTACAGCTAGAAGAGGTGAAATCCAGCAGGGAATGTTAGTAGCGTTTTTTTCTTTTTCCACATGAGTGAGATAAAAGGCTTGTGTGTGTTTGTGTGTGTTTGGTGAAGGTCAGGCTTTCCTACATTTAGTCACCGAATATCCTGGAGAGGTTGAAGAAGCTAGGCCCTTCTGCTTTGCCCTCTCCTGGCTCAGCTATGAGCAGGACAGAGACATCTCTGATGAGATCTGGCACTGAAGGGATTAATGAGGGGCATAGGGAGGTAGGAACACAAGCACAGGGACATTTGCTTTTGAGAATTTGGACAAACACAGATGGCTTACAAATAAATTGTTGGTGCTGCTGGGTAGCTTAATGATACTTAGCCGGTTGTTGCTTAATGCCATTGCATTTTGTTTTCCATTATAAACTTCATTTGGGGATGGGCCCATCCATTCAATTCTGCTCTGGGCATTTAATTTAGTGACATGTTTCTGTGGCTCAGTAACAAACAGCAGTTGTCTTTCTGATACTGGAGACCTTCAGCAATTATGAGTTGCGTGTGACTTTTATTTCTTAAAGGAGTGATTAAAACAAAAAGAAAGGAAGGAAGAAAAACAACAAAAAACATGTACTTTTCATCTGTGGCCTGTCCCAGCAGTCCCTTTCTTCTATCTTTTTTCCCCCCAAGTTTTCTTTTCAGAAAATGTTTTTCTGCTCTAGCCTAGGTACCCCTCTGTGGCCTTTCTACAGGGGGAGGAAGTTTATGTGTTTATTCAGAGTCAATGACCTAACCCAAACCTTGACTAGATAATAAAAGAAGCCACAGGACAACAGCAGTCTCATTTTCTGAGGTCTTGGCTCTGTGTTTCTGTGTACCGCCCAGCAGTCTACTCCCTGTTCTCTGTACATTTGAGATGGGAGGGAGTGCCAGGAGGGAGTGAAGAAGGAATAAAGAGGTAGAAGAGGGAAAAAAAGAGAGCTTTTCAACTTTGCACAGAAGCATTTTAAATGTTTTTCACCTCAGCATTTGGAAACCGCAAGTTAATGTAGCAGAATTGCAATGTCATGAGCTCCAGGGGACAATCCAAGTACTTTGGAAAGATGTTCCATGATTCATCACCCTGTGGGATGGAAAACAGAGCATTAGGCCCTCTGCACCGGGATGAAACAACGGTCAGATGTTTTGTACAATGACCTCATAATTGTTCTTCCTGCTTCCCATTTCCCCTTTCTCCACCCCATACTCCATACAGCTGGTAAGTTGATAGTCACAAAACCTCGAGGTGACTATTTTGTTGTTGTTCAGTTGTTTCAGTCATGTCCAACTCTTTGTGACCCATTTGAGGTTTTCTTAGCAGAGATACTGAAGTGGTTTACCATTTTCATTTCCTTCTCCAGCTCATTTTACAGATGAGGAAACTGAGGCAAGCAAGGTTAAGTGACTTGATCAGGGTCACACAGCTAGTAAGTGTCTGAGGCCAGATTTGAACTTAGGAAGAACAGTCTCCCTGACTTTAGGCCCAGCACTCTATGCACTATGGCGCCATCTAGCTGCTCCAGGAGTGACCATTTTACTCCTCTGTTAAAAAAAAATCTGCAATGAGTCCATATTGTGGGAAGGACTGAAGGCCCTTCTAATCTGTCCCCTGCTTCCTGCCTTTCCAGCCTGATTTCCCCATTCGTACATTTTTCCCATATATCACATTCCCCATATATCACATTCTATGTCACAAACCTGTGCCTTTTGCGCAGACTGTCCCTAGACTCTAGAATGTCCACCTTCTTCGCCTGTGCCTCTTAGAATCACTGCCTTCCTTCAAAGCTCAGCTCGAATATTACCTTCCCTTTTGATGCCTTTCTTGACTCCTCATTTGGTGTGTTTTCTACTTATTGAAATTACTTTGCTTATCCTGCATATTTTTTAAAATCTGTGTATGTTACCCCCTCTCCCCAAGTGTATTTGGTTTTTGTTTTTATATCCCAGGCACCTAGCACATGGTAGGGACTTAATTTTTTTTTTTAATTGAACTGGAATGGAGGAATAGGGACATAAACTCCTACCATGGTGGCGTCAGTATGAATATTATGAGGATTGAATGAGATCACAAATATTAGAGTGCTTTGTGAAGTTAAGCGCTCTGTAGGAGCATCTGTCAGGGTTGGTATCAGGGAGGCAGAGATACAGGAATGACTGTTAGATGAGGGCTGAGATATTGAGAGGGAATTCCTGATTAGGGACTTTTTAGTCACTAATGTGCAAGCCAGAGTTAAGTTATATAATCTAAACATATATATGTGTGTACATGCATATGTAGTTGCTACAGTTCTTTGTAAAGCAATGAGTTTACCATATGTAAATGTAATCCAGGCCTGTAATCTAGGCTTTTTATGATGAGTCAGAAAACAGCTTGGATCAGTTTCCTATAGAAGTGCTGTGGCAGCCCCCCCCCCCCATTTAGTTAAACATTTTCAGGAGGTAGAAAACAACCCTCAGTTCACAAAGTGTGTGCTGTTCTCTTGTCCTGTGACTACTGTTGTAAGGTCACAAATGAAGACTGTTAGTGGATATGGTTCTGAGGACTATACTTTGGTATTTTCCTTGTTACAAGTGAAAAGCCCTATACTTAGGCTATATCTGTACAAGTGATAGGGTAGAGGAGATATACTTATGCAGTAGTTTAAGTTGTCTAGCCTCAGGAAAAAGACCTTGGTATTCTAGCAAGCTCAGTATGAATCAGGAGAGTGATACAGTAATCAAAAAAGCTCATGTGATCTTAGGTTCCATTAACAAAAGATCAGTGAATAGGATAAGGGAAATATGGGCCCACTCTACTCTGTCCTGGTCAGACCACATCTGAGTTATGGGGTTTAGTTCTGGGAACCACATTTTAAGAAAAACATTTAAGAAGGTGATCAGGATGGGGAGGAAACTTAAAACCTTGCCTTCATGAGAATTATTAGAAAGAACTAGGGGTATGTGGTCTGGAGAAGAGAAGGTGGAATGGGGACATGATAGCTATCTAAGATTTTATGGGTGCTCGATATAAGAACTTTTTTTTTCTTAATCAAAACTGTCTAAAAATGGGCATACCAGTTCAATGATTGGTGAATTATCTGATCATAATCTTTTATTATTCTCTCTTTGCTGGGTATCTTTTTGACCACTAACCCTGTTCTTCCCACACCAGTACCTCCATTCCCCTCACTCTTCAGGCCCTTTCACATGCCATCAGCCTTGCTGGATTCACTCTTCTGCCTTCCTTAGCATGGTCTTTGCTGAATTAGTACACTGGAATCTCTTGCCCCCCTTTGTCCATTGACCAGATCATGTCCTGAAAATCCTAACCTTTGATTATTTCCACTACTTGCCTTCTTTGCTTTTTGTTAGTGTCCTGCTGAAGTAAGCAGAGAAATTCATGAAATCATGTGAACTGGATCCACTAGAAATTTGTGTTACACAATCTCAGCTGGGTCCTCACTATATAGCAAGGCAATACTTTTATGCCTCCTTAATTGATTCCTTCTTCCACACGTAACAATGGCTGTTGCAGAATTTTCCTTCCTCCTTCAGCCTTCCATAAGTACTCCCTCCTCTGTCCTCTCAGTGAAGGACCTCGCCGTAATACCCCACTGAAAAAATTGAGTGTGTTAGCTAAGAGTTCTATCCTCTTCACACATCCTCATCTCACATCACTTACATATCTTCTTTTAGTAGTGCCTCCTTCATCCCTTTCTTGGATGAAGAGGTGGCCCTTCTTACTAAGGCAAACCCGTCTGCATACAGCCTTGAGCCCATACCTTGCTGTCTTCTTCAGCAGATTGTCCACTCAGTCAACCCCACTCTCTAATCTTCAGTCTCTCCTTATCTACTGACTTCTTTTCTACTCCCTGCAAACAAGTATATGTCTTCCCTTTTCCTTAAAAAAACTCACTTGATCCAGCCATCCAAGGTAGACATCACCAAATATTTCTGCTAAACTCTGTAAGAAAGAATCTATACTAGATGCCTCCATTTCCTCGTTGCTCATTTGTATCTAAACCCTCTGCAATCTGGCTTCTGATCCTATCATTCAACAGAAACTACTCTCTCCAAAATTACCATTGATCTCTTCATTGCCAAATCTTCATTGCCAAAGACCATTTCCTTTGCTCAGTCCTTATCCTTCCTGACCTCTCTGCAACCTTAGATGCTAGTGATTAGCCTTTCCTTCTCAATATTCTCTTATTTAAGTTTTCATGACATGACTCTCTCCCAGTGATCACTCTTTCTCAGTCCCCTTTATTGGATCTTCTTCTAGGTTATGCCCACTAACCATGGGTATTGCCAAGGCCCTATCCCTTGCTTTCTTTTGTTCTTCTACATTATCTCACTTGTTAAACTTATAAGCTCCCATGTGGTCAGTTATCATCTCTATGCAGATGATTCCCAGATCTGTATATATAATCTTAACCTCCCTTAAGCTCTAGTTTTGTATTATGAACTGTCTTTTGGATATTTTGAATTGGGTATCCTGTAGGCATCTGAAATGCAACATAACCAAAATAAAACTCACTATCTTTTCTCTAAAACACTATCCTCTTCTCAAGTTTCTTATTACTGTTGAGTACACAACTATCCTTCCACTTACCCAGGCTTTCCAACCTTGCCATTATGCTCAGCACCTCACTCTCACTCACTCCACATATCCCATCATTGTCAAATTTTGTAGTTTTTATCTTCGTGACATCTCTGATGTCTGCATATCTGTCTGTCTGTCTGTCTATCTATGTATCTACCTATCTATCTACCTATCTCTTCCTTCTCCATGAAACATTTCTCAGACTCTCTGTTAAAGGGAAGAGCAGAATTAACTTTGTTACTTTTATATCCTGGTACTCAGTACAGTACCTTATGTATAATAGGTTCTGAGTTAATAGTTTTTAAGTTGAATTGAGTAGGCTATCATGGAGAAGAGGTGGGATTGGGAAAGAGTGGGAATATTGTTTATTTGGTTCCTTTTAAAATGGCCATAGGTAAATATTCATCCTATAAGATTTAGGAGGGTGATAAGAAGAAATTTGTTGGAATCTACAATTGCACCTAAGTCTGGTAATCAAAAGAAATATGAAATGATAAAAGTGCAAAAGCATATCAAGCTGAAAGTGTGGGTTTTAGGTTTGGGGTGTTTTTCTGTTTGTTTGTTCTTAGTAGGTTGGAAATAATAGTTTAGTTTTGTTTTTTTTTTAATATTGCTCTTTACGGTTTGCAAGTATTTACTTCACTGCAGTCCTATGAGATAGGTAGAGCAAATATTATCATCCCTATTTTACAAATGAGGAAAATGAGGCTGAGAGGGGTTAATTGGCTTGCTAAAGTTCACAGAAAATTGTAAAGTGAACTGGGGGGCAGCAAGGTGACACAGTGGATAGAGCACTGGCCCTGGAGTCAGGAAGACCTGAGTTCAGATCCAGCCTCAGACACGTACTAGCTGTGTGACCCTGGGCAAGTCACTTAACCCCCATTGCCTCCAAAAACAAAAACAAAAACAAACCAACAACAACAAAAAGAAAGTGAATTGCTCAATTGATGAACTTTTCTTCTTGTAGGAGGTTACAAGAATTGAATCCTTACTTGGGAGGGGGAGCTTATGAGAGTTACCATTAGCGTCAACATTTTTATAACTCCTCAAGGCCCTAGTCACCCCCCAACTAATGCTAAAACCAAAGCAAGGTTTAATGGTAGCTGTACAGAAACAAGGGGCTCTCTCCCCCAGGCCTCCTTGCCTCTGGCTTTCATTCACTGCCTCAGTACATAACAGCTTTAGTGCTTATGGATGCTACAGAGTCTCTGTTGGAATGAAGTTATTCCCTTTTCATATCCTACCCCTAGTTAAGCATCTATCACATTATAAAAAGAAAGAAAACAACAGGAGGGCAATCAGCTGATGTCTTCTCATAATGAAACATGCCTTTATTGCAGCAGTGACTTCTTAGATGCCTGCATAAGGAGATGTAGAATTAGAAATAATTAAAACATATAAACAACCCAAGAGCTGAGAATATATTGCAGTGTTTGGCAGCTGGGGGTAATTGGACAGTATCTGTGAGGCAAGGACTTGGTGAATCCTCAAGTTCCTTTCTGCGTCTGAGCTTCTCTCTCCGTCTGAGCTTCTCTCTCTGTCTAGCTTTAAGGTAGTCCTGAGACATCCTGACAGGTTCTCTCTTTGTGTGATCCCCATTGAAGTGGTGGAAGCATTCCTGAGGCACCCTGGTGGGACACTCCAGGGGACTTCTAAGCTTCAGGGGGAGCAGCCTTCCAAGCTGCCAAGCTTGGGGAAAAGCTCACAAAGAGACCATAGAATTTGGCTTTCAGAGCCAGGAGGGCAATTGTTTAGCACAGCCCCTAATTTGGGAATTAATGGAGGTGCTGCTGCCCTCATTAAACTGCATCAAGGAAAGTAATGAGTAGAATAATGGAGCAGCCAGTGTTACACAAATGGAAAGATAATAAATGATGGATTTAGTCAAGCCATTACTTGGAAAGAAAGAAATGAAAGAATTAGGTATCTTAATCCTCTAGTACAGAGGTTCTTAACCTGGCATCCACAAGGGGTCTGTTTTGACAGATTTCAGGTCTGTGAACTTGAATGAGGAAAAAAATTACATTTTTATTTCAATATAATTGATCTCCTTTGTAATCCTGAGTGTTTTATTTTATGTGTTCAAAAACATTATTCAGAGAAGGGATCCATAGGTTTCACCAGATTGCCAAAGGGATGACCCCAAAAGGTCAGGGTGAACCCCCTGCTCTAAGGTCTTGTTCTTAGTCATTAGAACTGAGACTTGTAGGGAAGTCACAGACTTTCAACCTCACACAGATATCTTTTGTGAGATTCTGTTATGAAAGATATTATTCACTGATTAAGAAAGCAAGGTGAATTGGGTAATCAATTTTTTTCCATAAGTGGTTACATTTCTGTGGATAGATCATAAAATGCTCCTAATTCTCATGTTTTAATTGGAATAAAGTGTCGTGTTTATTCATAAATACTTTTTGTCTAAGTTGGAATTGAAGGAGTTAAAAAATATACTGTCTTGGGGCAGCTAGGTGGCACAGTGGATAGAGCACCAGCCCTGAACTCAGGAGGACCTGAGTTCAAATCTGACCTCAGACCCAACACTTGACACGTACCAGCTGTGTGATCTTGGGCAAGTCACTTAACCCCGATTGCCTCACTAAAAAATATATCTATATATATAGATAGATATATAGATATATATATCTATCTATATATATAGATATATACTGTCTTTTTCATTTGAAGCTGATGGTGTGGTGGAAAAAACATGGGAATAAGAATCAGAGACTGTGGGCTAGAAATCCCAGTTCTGTTGCCTTTGGGACCCTGAGCAGTTAATTTCCAGACTTCAGTTTCTTAATCTGTAGAATGAAGGGGTTTGGAGTAGGCTCTCTAAGGTCTCTTTCTGCTCTGCATCCTATGATCCTGTGATCCAAACCATCATCAGATTATATTCTTTATGGAGTTACTTGAGAAATGAAGATGAATCACACTGAGCAATCTATAGCATCTTGCTCTCTCCCTCACCCCCACCCCCTTTGTGACCACTGTATTCATTTCCAAAATGGCAGACCATTATTTGAAGCAGAAGTGTTGAGCATGAGGCCCACAGCACTCCCTAGTGCAGCCAGATCAGATTAAAATATAATTAGGAAATATTTAACAAAATAAATATACATGGATAATATTAACATTTGGTTTACACAGGGATGTATGATTTCCTGGCCCCCATTTCTGTTTTAAGTTTGATACCATTGGTTTGGAGTACTGGCTTTGGCTCTGGTATAGAATAAAATTCACCCAATTGGGTTATCGGACTCATGATCTTAGCCTTATTAGTACTAAACAGTGGAATTAGCCAGTGTTTAGTAGAAGGGTAAACCTTCATTCTCATGTTCTAACAGAGTAGAATCACAAGTTTTCTGAAATATCACCTTTAACTAATGTCAAAATTCTTCCATAGTTCCATTGTTTCTTTGTTCAGGAGCCACTGTTCAGATTTTTACTCTCTTGATCTCATGAGAAATGCAAAAGTCCCTGCCATAAAGCTTCATTTATAACATTCTTGGTATCCCTGCAGAGGTACTTTAGGAACTAAACAGCATGATGAATATGCTTTATAAAGAATATGTATTGTAGTGAATAGTGTTAATAGTGAGGATTTGGTGTAAGTTCCCTGAATCTGCTAATGTTCCCTCCATTAGGCACTGGGGTCAAGTCAACAAGCATTTGTTAAACCTTATTTTGTAGCAGGCACTGTGCTAAATAAATAAACTCTAGTAAGACAAAGAAAGGTAAAGACAGTTCCTGCTTTCCAGGAGCTCACAATAATGGGGAACACAACATGCAAACAACTTTGTACATGCAAGATATATACAATGTAAATTGGAGGTGATTTCAGAGGGAAGGCACAAACATTAACAGGACCGGGACAAGTTTCTTGTAGAAGGTGAGATTTTACTCGAAAGATGCTAGGGAGGTCAGGAGGTGGATTTCTTGGATTTATTATTTTACAGCTGTGTGAAGAACAGATGAGAAAAGGGGAAAATACTGCAAGCAGGGAGAGCCATCAGATAACTGTTAATGTTCAAGGAAGACATAATGAGGCTTGGAATTAGGATGTTGGTCAAATGAATGGGAAAAAAAGGACAAATTTGACATATGTTGTGGTAGAAGCAACAACAAAGTAATTAATTGATTATTGAGAACTAGGAAGATGGGAGAGACAAAAATGGATGATGTTGATGTTGGGACAAAGAACAGTATTGGGTGGAATGATGATGAATTCAAGTTTTGGACATGTTGAGTTTAAAGTACTTGTGGGACATTATAGGCACGTTGAGATGATTGGTATTTGAAAGTTATCTTCAAAGGGATGAGGAGAGAACCATGGTCTAAAACAGAACCTTGGGGTGGCAGATGGATGATGTATCAGCATGGGATAATGAAAAAGAAAAAAAGAGAAGGAAAAAGAGAAGAACACTATCATGGAGTTCAAGAGAGGAGAGAGTATCTAGGAGGAAGAAGTGGTAAGCAATATCAAAGATGTCAGATAGAATCAGGACAGATGATATGAACTTAGTATTTAAAATATTGTTGTTATTTCCGTGCGCTTCCATGTCTCATGTAAAGTCACTAAGCAGAACCAGGAAAACTATATACACTGGCTACAAATCAATCAGTAAACATTTATTAAGTTCCTACTATGTGCCAGGCACTATGCCAACTACTGGCAAGTTGGAGAAGGAAATGACAAACTACTCTAGTATCTTTGCCAAGAAATCCCCAAATGGGGTTGCAAAGAGTCAGGCACAACTGAAAATGACTGAACAACAATAAAAATATCTCATTGGTAACCTTGGAGAACAGTTTCAATGAAGTGGTACAATCAAAAGATGAATTGTAAGGCACTAATGGGAGATGCAGTAGAAGCATTGAAAGCAGATAACTCTTTTTAGTATCTTGGAAGTAAAAAGTAAGAGAAAGCTATAGGGCAATAGAAGAGCAAATGGCAGGGTTAAATGAAGATTGTTTTATGGATGGAGGAGAAGACGACTTCCCATGTTTTATGGGCATCAGGGAGGTAAACCGTAGAAAGTGAGTGAAGATGAAAAGGGAAGGAATGTTTGGTGGCAAAGTCCCATAGAGGTGATAGTAGGGGACTGGATTAAGGGCACAAATAGGGGGGTCTGCCTCAAAAAGGAAAAGAGATTCTTCCTTCTCAAAGACTAGAGCAAAGGACAAAAGGGAGAAGACATAGGGGAACAAGTTAGTGACAGAACCAAGACAGAAGTCACTCTCCAGACTTGAAACTTATAATCCATTTAAAGTCAGCTTTAATTCGGTTACATTTTAAAATACATGACTTCAATCACTGTGTCAGGTTTCCTATTTTTGCAAGCACGATTATTATTCCTACTCAATTTTCCTGTATTGAAATAATGGGAATCAGCAGAGAAGGAATAAAAGCATGGCCCAAACATACCTTGTTCTTCCATACTTGAATAACTCCTTCCTATTCCTCCTACAGACACATAGAATTATAGGCAACTCTCTGTTATTTATACAAACATATATATAAAATTTAGTGATTACTCAAACAGCTCATTTCCACAGAGAGAATCAGTGCCCTCCCCAAACAGAGCTAGTAATGTCACCAAGGAGCTAATGGTTGAAATAGACTCATTAAGAATTTACTTCCTTACTATGCCCAAAGGGCTGTAAAACTGTGCATACCCTTTGACTCATCAATAGCACTTGTAGAGCTGTATCCCAAAGAGATCATACAAATGGGAAAAGGCCCACATGTACAAAAATATTTATAGTGGCTCTTTTTGTGGTGGCAAAGAATTAGAAATTGAGGAAATGCCCATCAGTTGGGGAATGGCTAAGTTGTGGTGTATGAATGTAATTGAATACTATTGTGCTATAAGAAATGATGAGCAGGGTGACTTCAGAAAAACCTGGAAAGACCTGTATGGTCTGATGCTGAGTGAAGTGAGCAGAACCAGGAGAACATTGTACACAGTAAAAGCCACATCGTGTGATGACTAACTTTGATGGACTCATCTCTTCTTAGCAATGCAAGGATCTAAGACAACTCCAGAAGACTCATGATGGAAAATGCTATTCACATCCAGAAAAAGAGCTATGGAGTTTGAATGCAGATCAAAGCATTATTATTTGCTCTCTCTCTCTTTTTTTTTTGTTTCTTCTTTCTCGTGGTTCCTCCCATTGGTTCTAATTCTTCTGTACAACATGAAAATAGGTTTAATATATGCATATACAAATAATATATACATATATTATTGCATGCTCTCTTGGGGTGGGGGGAGGGATGGGGAGAAAATTTGGAACTTAATATCTTATGGAAGTGAATGTCAAAAACTAAAAATAAATTAATAAATTTAAAATAAAGAAAAAGAATTTACCTTCTTTTCTCATTGTTGCCATTCAAATGAAGGGAGGAAGAGAAGGAAGAGAAGCTAGGGGACAGCACGACCAAATGAAAACTTCTTATGGATACAGGGAAACTTCACATGTTTTTTAGGCAGAGTGTATGAAACTGGCAGAAATAGATTGAAGATGAGAGGGAGGGAAGGAATGATTGATGGGGCAATGGCTTCAAGGAGATAATAAGAGACTAGATCAAAGACACAAATAGAGTTGATATCCAGAAGGAAAAGGGATGTCTTTTTCTTAAAGACTGGCCCATAGGAAAAAGGAAAGAAGACATAGGGAGTAACAAGTCAGTTGTAGAACCAAGAGTGATCCAGATTTTAAGACCTAAAATCCATTTAAAGACTGACTTCAGTCACTGAATCAGTTTTCGTATTTTTACAGGCATAATTATTGTTCCCAGGTAAATTTTCCTGCATTGAAATAATGGGAATCAGCAAAGAGAAGATTTTCTAATGAGAGATCCTTCTCCTGAGCAAGGAACCATTTCTGTCAACAAATCTGGGGAAGGTGATTGAAAATGAAGATTTATACATTTATGCCTCCTCACAATCCCACATAAATGCATGCCTGAAACACACCTTTTCATCAACTACACATGAATAGCTTGTCATTCCTCTTACATACACACAGAATTATAGGCAACTCTGTTACTTTGGAAGAAAATGTACTTGCAATTCAAAGGTAACCCAAACAGCTCATTTCTACAGAGTCAGTTTTCTCCCCAAACAAACCTGTTAGTGTAGCAGAAGAGCTATTGGTCCATCCAGACCAGTTTGTTAGGAATTTACCTTCCCACTGTTGCCACCCAAATGAAGAGAGGAAAAGAAGGAAGAGAGGCAAATGGCTTTCCAGGAACTGGTGTTGCCGAGTGTCAGTAACTAGTCCCTGAGTATTGGAGACATCTTACTGGGGAAGAGAACAAACATTTATTAAGCACCCATTGTATTCCAGGCACTGTGCCAAACACTTTACAAATATTATCCCATTTGATCCTTACAACAGCCCTGGGAAGTTGATCTCCATTTTACAGTTGTGCAAGGTCCTACAGCTACTCTGAGGCTGTATTTCAACTCAGGTGTTCATGACTGCAGGCCCAGGTCTCTGTGCACTGTGGTGCCACCTAGCTTCCTTGTAGTATCTAGCACCAGTATCTTGTACAGGTTGGTGTCTCCTAAATATCATTCTGATGCTTGGCCAGAAACCAAGAGCGTTACCTGTGAGCTTTGGTCTGCTGCTGGTCCTCACCAATACCTCTTTTTCAGGTTCCAGATTGTTTTCTTTTTTTCTTTTTTCTTTTTCTTTTTATTTCTTTTAATTTGTTTTAATTTAAAAAAATTTTTTTTCCAGGTTGTTTTCCAGATCTGACTATGTGAGTCCCCTACTCAGTCAATTCATTGACTCTCTATTGCCTGTAGGATAAATTATAAACTCATCTATATGGCTTTTCAAACCCTTCACAACCTGACACCAACCCATCTTTCCAGCCTTATAGGACAGTATTCCTCTGCTGTGGTGTACAGACTGGTCACACTGACCTTCTTCTCTTTGTTCCTCATAAGTGATGCTGTCTGCCTCCCACCTCCATGCCTTTGCAGTGGCTCTCCCATATGCCTGGAATGCACTTCCTCCTTACTGATGCCTCATAGACTCTTTCTCTTCCTTTAAGACTCAGCTCAAGCACCGTCTTTTTTAGGAAGCTTTTTCTTATCCTTCTAATTGCTAGTGTTTTCTTTCCCTAAGTACCTTGTATTTAGCTACTTTGTTTTTAATTTCTTTATATATTATGTATATCCTATATATGTAAGTACTTTTATCACCTACATTATATTTGTGTTCAGTCAGTCAGTAAGCACTTATAAAGTGCCTAGTATGTGCCAGGCAGGGGATACAAAGGAAGGCAAAAGGCAGTCCCTGCCCTCAAGGAGCTTCCAGTCTCATGAAGAAGACAACATGCAAACAACCATTTATAAACAAGCTATCTGCTGGATAAGTTGGGAATAATCAGCAAAGGCAAGGCATGAGCATTAAGAGGGGTTGGGAAAAGCTTCCTATAGAAGATGGAATTTTAGATGGGAATTGAAGGAAGCCCGAGAAATTAGGGGTAGAAATGAGGAAGGAGAGCATTCCAGACATGGAATATATCCCCGGTGTCTAGCCAGGTGCCTCATACATAGTTTGATGTTTAATAAATAGTTGTTGCTTGTTTGCTCATTGAGGGAAGGGACTGTGTTCTACTTCTGTCTTTTTATTCCAAATGTGTAGTAGCATGATGAGTTACTTACATAGCAGACACTTAATAAATGCTGTTGATTATTCACCGATTGATATCACATTGACTTTGGTGCTTCTTGTTTCAGGGTATGGCTGAGGACTCCCAAATGTCCCTAATGCTGAGCTTTGATTACAAATCAACGAAGGAGAAAGCCAACGCTGAATTCCCCCTGCCTTTCCATGAGAATGAGCTTTCTATCCGGATAGGAAGAACTGGACTTCATTCAGGCAAGCTTTTCAACCTAACCACGTACCCCTCCTGAATTGCTCAGTCAATTTTGTAGACAGGGACTTGGTAACTGAAAGAGTGATTGTAGGGACTTCCCATTTTTTATCTGATCTCACCAAGTGAGGTAAGGTATGGTATGGGTGGTCTCATAGACATAGCACTGTGGTGCTGGTTGAGCTGACTGGGTACTGTCAGTCAACAAGCATTTATTAAGTGCTTACAGGCATGGTCCCAAATAAGCATAGTATCATTGTCATTACCCCTCTCATTAGCATATGGTCTTTTAAAATGTCTTTATCAACTATTCCTCATCAAATGGTGACTCTGAATTACTGAGAAGAGGGGATCAGGAGCTAGAAGGTTGTTAGGTGTAGGCTGGGGAAAGGATGAGTTGATCTGGGCTCCCATCCTTTAAAGTCTGGTGATGACTGAACATGATGTCAATGTGGGTGGGTGGGGAGGGAGTTGTCTGTCCCCATGACTTGTCTAAAAACACTGGAATGCCGAGAGTATAGGAAGCAGGGAGAGATGACAGGAATTAACTCTATGCATAAGGAACAGTCAGGAAAGACTTGGTGTTTGAGTTCCTTGGGTTGGAATGCTGGAGAGTCATAGACTCTCTGTCTGCTCAGCTCCAGCCCTGTTGACTCATTCCAGGGTGGGGAGTGAAGGGGAAGAGGAGGCTGAGGAACCCTCTTGAAATTACATTGCAGTTAGAGTAAGTTCTCATCTCATGGTCTTGGAATAAGTCTTCTAAAGTGTAGATCCTCCAATACCTTTCATGTCCTGAAGCTTGGGTTTTTATTTATGCATCTGAGATGGTATGACAAGCACGACAAAATTTCAGAACTAAACTTGAAACACACAGTGCCATCTCTATAGCTTCCTTCCAAGATGGTAAAGGATGTGTAGATCTTAAAATGTGTTGTGACATTCTTTCTTGTGGTCGATTTGGGAAAATATGATTGTTTTTTCTACTAATTAACTGTATATAGACTGAGAAAAGCTTCAATATCCTGAGCATGTCCAGAATCTTGGCTTCATCCAATCAATCAATCAAAAAACATTTATTAGATGCCTGCTATGTGCCAGGCACTAGAGATGCAAGTCTAAAGAATGAGACAAATATCTCCGTGCTAGGAGCTTCCATTTCAATGGGGGAGATCAAAGGTATCTAGCAAATATGTACACAGCATCAATACAAAATATTTAAATGTAATGTAGTTTGAGAGGGAGAGAGAGCATTAACAGTTGGGATCAAGAGGAGATAGACCCCTTGATTAAGTGATTCCAAAAGAACTCCTAGGGTTATATTCATCAATAGCCCACTGGAAAGATACAGAACTTCATTTACTAAGTCTTTGTGTTACCACATAGCCCCCCTCCTTTTTTTTTTTTTGGCTCTGAGGCTTTGCTTTTCGTTGTTCATCCCTTGGACTTGGATCCCTTCCTCTTTTTACCATGATGGGGCCTAATTTAACTACACCATTCCCAGCCCATTTGAAAGTGTGAGCTTATTGTTAGCTTAGGTTGACATCTAAATACTTGAAAAGTAAATGAATGTACCTATCTTCTCTTTTTAAAGACTCTCTTCATACTCTACCACCATTTTCCATGTCAAATCACTTCCTACCCACTTTTGCTTAGTCTCCTCTCCCCTGGTTCACTCCAATCTTGACTTGCCCTTTTTTCTTCTTCAGAGCATGTATAGCCTCATTTTCCCACCAACTGTTTGTTTGTATCCCTGATTTCTCCTCTTCCCCTCCACGCCCCCATCCTCACGCCTTATTCCATCCTAAGATATTACTAATCTCTCTATGCACAGTATTCCTTCCCCCTCGGCACTACAATTTCTATGCCCTCTATTACACCTTCACCAGAATTAGATGGCTGATAAGTGCAGGCCTGATCCAGGATAACCCTTTACACTGCCTGAAACTCATCATTTTCCTTATTCATTCCAGGATAGCCAGGCAATTTTTGATAAAAATAGTCCTGAGCAAAGAAGTCATGAATCTCACAGAAATAAAGTCAATGTCTGTACAGTCCAGAGGGAGAAAAAATTGTAAATCCTAGGGAAACATCACCAACTTTTGTACAATTCAGTCAAATAGATTGGTAAATTCTAAGGAAACAAGACCAACTTTGTTAAGTCCAGATATATAGAGAAGTTACATTCCAGGGAATCACCATTAACTCTGTCACATTTGGGGAATGGAAGTAGCACTTTCAAAGCAAGGGTTCTTAGGACTTTTTGGGGTAGCCGGGCAGCTGCTTCAGAGATCGGGGAAAAGTCTCCTGTTGTAACTAGGTGTGAATATAGGGGAAAAAAATCCCACCTGACATCAAAAAGGGTGGGGAAAGTGTGACAAAATCCTCATTTGATGTCACAAGTGGGGTGGAACTGATGATGTAATAGGGGTTGACTGATATTACAGGGGCCTGGGACTGTAGGAAATTTTCCTACCCATTCATGGCATCCTGAAGGTAGGGCTAAAGAGTTTGAGTGACATGTCATATGGAGTCAACCACAAGTACTGCCCTTTTGCAGGTTTTCTGACTGACTTTGATCTGGGAAATCTTATGGAATTCAATGTGGAATTAAATTCAGATACCAGTCAAGTTTCTTCTAAGCACAAGACTATTATACCCCATACAGGAGAGACCTCTTGCAAATGTGATTAGTGTGGCAAAGGTTTTCTTCAGATAAGAGCCCTGAACATTTCATCAAAAAGTCCACTTAGGAGAGAAACCCTCCATAGGTGGTGAGTGTAGGAGAGGATAGAGCCAGCACTTAAATTTTTATAGACATCTGAAAATTTCCTCTCTGTGTCCCTACTTCATGTGGAAAATGGTGATGGTGCCAACCTACCTGCTGGTAATAACTCCTACAAAGAAGATAATGATGGCATGAGAGAGCAGGTTTTTAAAAAGCCATCTTACAAGAAACTGGTATGATAAAGGCATAGTAAAGAATAGGAATGATGCTGAAATGAACAGCGTAAGTTAATGGTACAGTTATGCCCTCCTGATAAGAATCTAGGCAGGACTGGTATTGTAGCTTATTATACATTTGAAGAGGTTTATATTTGGCTCTACCACTGAGGGGCCTACTGAGCACTTGAGCTGGGCCTAGTGTAGTGTAGTGGAAAGAGTATTTGATTTGCAGAGACCCAGGGTCAAGGTTCAGCCCTACTACTTACTTTTCAACCCTGGGGAAATCACTTAACCCCTCCGGCCTTAGCATAGTGCCTAGCACAAAGTTAGCACTTAGTGAATGTTTGTTGCCTTGCCCTGTCTCAGTTTCTTCCTCCATAAAACAAGGAAGTTTGGATTAGTGATCTCCAGGGTCTTTTCTGGCTCCTATGAATAGCATTTTCAATTTTTCTTCTTTGAAATTTATTCAGATCAAGTTATATATGCACTTCTACTGTAGTACATTCTCATTTATTTAGCCTAGTGCTCTACTTTCCAAAAAGTTATCTTCCTATGGTGAGTAAAGTGGAGTATTAAAGCATTACTTCTCTCTGTCCTATTTTTGTTTTTGCCCCTTGCTGGCTTTATTTATTTGGGTTGGGTTGGAAGAGCTGGGTTTTAGAAGGAACGACATAGAGAACAAAGATAGCAATTGTAAAAAAAAAAAGGGGGGGGGAACTATTTAAACCTGCATTTTGGAGTACTGCTGTATATATTTTAGGCTAATGATGCAATCAGACACACATTTATTAAGCACTTAGTGCATCCAAAGAATTATGCGGAGAGCAGTTGGAGATAGTTAAAATTAGATAGTCTCTGACTTTACGTAACTTACAATTGAAAAGGAATTTGAGAAGCTTTGCTCCTCAGACACCCCAAGGAGCTTCCTTACATTGTTTTGGATGGAAAAGATTCAGAGATGAAGAACTCCCTGCAGTGAGAGTCCTCAGCTGTGCTCACCTTGAGCTGCAGAAAACACCCAACTGGCAGGAGCCCACTGGTCCTTCCTTCCCTGGGTGGCAATAGGTGTGGAAATGGGTTCATTTCTACAAGCCAGGGAAGAGAAGGTGTGAGAGTCAAAGAAGAACAATTGGGGCAGTAATAAAACCCTCCTTGGTTACTTTGAACTTGGAGCAGCTGCTGGAGCTCAATTTGAAATTTTCACTAACTGCTGAAGTTCTGGGAATTCTGTCTCTTTATGCAACATGTAACATTTGTTTAGTAGCTTCTATTATTCATGAGGGTTTTGAGTTATTCATTCCATCTCGGTAATCTATTCAGTGGGGAAACTGCTTTTAATGTACGCTCGGGAAGTGGAACACCAGACTGGTTTGGACTGTGCTGGTTTCCCCCTCGGGAAATCCTGCCAAACCATTATTACCCTTGAATTGAGGAGGTAGCTGCTGAAGGAAGGCAGCTTTTTCTTTTTGCATTTTATGGGGGGTTTTAAGTGTAGTTTTTGTCTTTTTGTAGATGTAAAATTTTTTTTTATGTTGAAATTATATAAATTAGATACCCTGGTCATCAGGCCAGGGATTGAAGGCTTTTAGAATTTTAAGTACCTCTGGTTTCACAACAGTTTAGCCCAGCATTTTGACTTTTAATACTTTGAGACTCATAGAACCTTTTCCTCATTACTTGGGTTCATTTTTTAAAATTTTATTTTATCAGAGAAGACACAGAACTCCATTAATCTGTCCTCATTCTAAAACCTCTGCCATTTCTTCTTTTAAAATTAATTAAACTCATTTATACAGGACTGGGGCCAGGAGATTTGAGTTATCTAGTCCTGACTCAGCCACAACTAACTGTGTAATGTTGGGCAAATTACTTTACAGTTTTGGCCATTTCCCATGGAAATTAGTGTTTCCTCACTCTGCTGATTACATGCTAATAACAGGGCCTTACCTGTGTACAGTATGTTTTACTTTCCAAAACACTTTCCTTGAGTTAGAGAAAAGAGAACAATTTATGTATACTATGACAACGGTATTATAGAGAAAAAAAACTTTGAAAGATTTTAGGACCCTGATGAACATGATGATAAACCATGAGTCCAAAAGAATAAAGATTAAAGATTCCATTTACCTTCTGACAGAGAGGAAATGAAATGAAAATGCAGAAAGAGGCATACATTTTTAGACACCTTTAATGAAGAAATTTGTTTTGCCAGACTATTTAGATATGTATTGAGGAATTTGTTTTTTGTTTTCAGTTTTTTGTTTCTGCCCCAGATGGTTCCCCCCCAAAACAAAACTTAGTAAATAAAATCTCCCAGTTTATCTTTATCTGAAATGAGGAAGCACATTTTTATACATATAAATTAATTCATTGAGCATGATTTGAAGAATTAGGGGACCAGGCAGTGAATATGAGTTTGTGGTCATATGTACATAGGGAAGTTTATTGGGAAATATTCAACTCCCCATTTCTTCAGTTTAGAAAAGGAGATAAGGAACATGTATTGTTCAAAAGCTTTAGATACAAAAACTCATTTGAGCTTGTTATTTATGTAAGAGTCTGATTTCCTTTTTCTCCAGTTTTCTACTCAGTGTTGTATAAGGAAGAACTTTCTAACGAATAGAGCTATACAATATTGGAACCCTTTCCTATGAAATAATGAGTTCTCTGGCAGTAGAAATGTTCAAGGACAGACTAGCTAACCATATTGTTGTGACAAGAAATAATCCTCCATGGAATAGGGAGTCTGACTAGATGAATTCTAAGATCCTTTCCTACTCTCAGGATTCCATGATCTCAAACTCAACATTGTCCAGTATTGAACCCACTATCTTCTTACCCAAATTTGCCTGTCTCCTCAACTTCCCTGTTTCTTCTGATAGTGCCACCATCCTTCTAGTCACCCAGCATTGAATCATCTTTCACTCTTTCCTCTTCTTCACCGCCGCAGTACAACCAGTTATTAAATACTTTTGTTTCTACATCTCAAATATCTCTTGAATTGTTCTTCTCTTAAGCCACACAACCACCATTCTAGTTCAGACCTTCATCTTTTCACCTAGACTTTTTTTGTATCATGAACACCTTTGACAGTGTGGTGAAGTCTATGAACTCCTCAGAAGAATGTTTTTAAAAGCATAAAATAAAATGCATAAGATTACAAAGGAAACCAAAAGTTAGTAAAAATAAAGATATAACTTTTTTCCATCCAAGTCATAGATTCCCTGAAATCGATTTGTGGTCTCCAGGTTAAGAATACCTGACCTAGACTATTATAAGTCTCCTTACTGATCTCCCCGCTTCTTGCTTTTCCTCTCTCCCATTCAACCTCTCATACAGCTGCCAGTATAATGTTCTGAATCCTCAGGTCTGACCATGTCACAGCCCTGTTTTGTTTTAAATTGTGATTCTCTATTATCAGTAGGATAAAATATAAACTCCTTAGCCTGGAAAATAAGACTATACATTGTTTGATTCAGACCTACTTTTCCCTCTTGATACACCTTCCTTTCCTTCCCACACTCTATTCTAGCCAAGCCAGACCATTATCTGTTCCCCTATCTCACCTTGTTTTTTCCTATCTTCCTACATTTGTGTAGACCACACCTTTGTGCCGGGAATGCATATTCTCCTCTTTTCTGCCTATGGAAATCCTTATCTAATGACACTCACTGAATCATTATTCTTTAGGGCCCAGTTCAAGTGTGTTTCTTTAATCAAGCCTTCCATGATACCCCTCTTCCCCCCTCCCCCCCACACACTTCAAAAGTAATCTTATTTCTTATAGCACTTTGTCTGCATTTCACCTTTGTGTTTATCACATTCTGGCTTGTCTCGTATTCATTTATATATTTCTCATTTCCCCATATTAGATTGTAGGCCTTGGGGACAGAGACTGAGTAATTTTTAATCTTTGTATACCCAGCACCTAGCATAGTGCCTTGAACATAGCCAGTGTTTAATGAATATTTGTTGAATTGGCTCTATCAGTGGTGGTTCTCTGGGGGAAGTGTTAACTCAGCAGGCATTTTGTGCCTTCTTCCATCTCTGCCCAGCAATTTGGGATAGGAAATGTTGATCTTAAAAGCAGGAGCAGAAGGAGAGGAAAAAAGAATTAGGGCCTTCTAGAACTTTAGAATCTGTGCATAGGAAATGAGGTAAGGGCCCAGCCACCATTAAAATACCTCCCTGGAACTCTCCTTGGTCCTGAACAGCAACACCCTCTGCCCATGGGCTCATCAGGATATCCCATTCTCCATCCTCTGGCAGGCAACACAACCATGGAGGAATGACTCACAAGCTAGCTGGCTCTGTATTTTTCTCATTGGCCATATGTAACTCAATGGGCTACATTTTTGAAATGCCAGTGCAGACAAATAGAGCAACTTGAAGGCGTTGCTATAGTAACCTTTTTCCTCTTCCTGTAATCCAGCAGTATATCTTGGCTTGATTAAAAATGGGTCTCCCTCTCTCTCTCTCTCTCTCTCTCTGTTTCTCTGAGGGTTTCTAATTCCTCATCTCTGACTTTCATTGTTGATTACTAAATAAGTCTGTCTGTCTGTGCCCATCTGTGTAATGTTATTACATTGTATCTCAGTCTAGAATGAAATCTTGACAGTCTCATAACCTATAGCCTTTTTCACAGCCGTTCACAGGAACCTTCTGTACATCTGTGTGTTGCCCAGTTTGCACCACCCCTACCTCCCCATCACCATTAAGCCTTAGGTGCATCCAATTGTGACAGTTCTTTGGAGGTTTCCTCTTAATGGAAGATCTGTGTAAACAAGCAAGAACAGATCTGGCCCCTGAGTCCCTTTCCCCTCTCTGGGAAATTGGATTTGAGAAAAGTGCCCCTCTAGGCTGCACTTGTCTCTTTGGGTTAGCTAGGCATGATCGTGGCCCATTAGCCTGCAGTACTAATTAAATGCATTCAAGTGATAAGTTGTTAGGGATTGGCTATAAATTTAGGATTGTGAACAGTTGCAAGATTAAATGGGCTGGTTTGGGAACTTAATGAGATGTTTATTGTGGAGGAGACTTTCACTAGAGTCACTCTCTCCATTGATTCTCCCTGGCCTCTGCTTTACAAGTCCTCAGCTTACCTGGTAACCTTGCAGCAGCAGTATTTAACCACTCAAATATAAATCATAGTCTGTTGTTCTGCATCTAGTCTGGTTGTGGCCACCACAATGAAGAATAGAGCTGTTAATTTTGTTTTCTGGCTCCATGTCCCATGGCTACTTAAATTTAATAGACTAATTAAAATATTTCCCACCGTTGCCTCTAAACTGATTTTGGCCTGACCTGAAAGGGAGGGAGGGAGAAAAAACAAACACCGGTAGGGACATAAGCAGAGATTCTGCCCTGGCATCTGAGTGGCATTCTTTTATTCAGCCAAGATTACAAAGCTATTCCTTGCCAGTGATTGTATTAAACCAGCTTAGAGTCTCTTGGCTCAGTATGGTTTTTAAGATTTTTTTTTTTGCTATTGACAACAGTGTTGAGCAATAGAGCAAAAGATGGCAAAGGCTGCAGCAAAAAAAAATGCAATTTAAATACTTTCCTGTGAGCTAATGAGCTGCCACTTGCTTCCTTGACAGCCTGTAGTTGGGAAGCAGTTGAGCCTCTAAAGCTCATTTAGCAAGGTATATGCAAACAGAGGACAAAACCAAACCACATTTTGATCATGCACTGGAACTGACTGCAGAGCAGATTTTGAGCTCTGAGTCTAGACTTCCTAATGCCCAGTTAGCAGAGGTTCCTGGGAAAGACTGAAGAGGAAAATGTTTACCTCCATTTTTAATTACATATGTAAAACTTGGAGACACTTGAATGTCACATTTCATTTGTTACAGTTAGGTGAGCAAACCCATATAATCTGCCTGGCAGGGACTCTTCAACACTTAGGTTTGTTTTATTTACTAAGCATGATCTCTTATTTGAATGACTTTGGGAGTCATTTTCCTTAATGTACAAGATGCTTAACAGAAATTAAAACCAGATTTCAGGAGGTCTGAGACCACAAGGATATTGATTGGAGAGAAATGAAGGATCAGAAACAATAGGTTAAAAGGGAAAAAAAACAACTTACAGGCTTTCTGTAAGAGGGACTTTGTTCTGTGTCTCTTTCCTTTAAAGTTTCCAGACACAGCTTCATAATGATAGATAATTAAAATGTTTGACAGAAAATGATGGCAAGACCCTTTTGAGTGCCAAGAGATACCTGTTTCAGCACTCCAGAAGCTGTACTGGGATAACTTGCTTGAGGGCCAAAGAGAGCAGCCAATGAACCCTAGGAAGTATCCTCACAACATTGGCCTTAGACAGCATCTGTCAGGTGCCCACTGGCTCTTGTAGGTAGCTGCTTCCTTTTATTTGGTGCCTACATGTAGTACTTTAGCTAACAAACCTTCTGAGACTTCTCCTTGATATTAAAAAAAAATGGCTTTGGCGTTTTAGTTACTTTAGAAAAATGCTATGCAAATAAAATGAGCAGGGTTGGTCCTGTAGAAAAGATGAGAAAATACATATACTTTCTTTCCTTGCAGAGGCTGGGGTATACAGGAGAACTAGTGGTGTGAAATGTAATATAGATATCAGATTCAGTTCACGCGTTGGTTAGTTTTGTTAAATTCCTTTTTCTCCCCTCTTTGTTACATGGGATGGCTCACAAGTGGTGGGTGGGAGAGAGAGCCCTAACAACTGGAGGAATTGGAGAGGATAAAATTGGATAAAATAAATTCTCTTTCCCCTTAGATCGAAATCTCTCCAAAACAACAAACAAAAACAAAAACAAAAACAAAAAAACAAAAAAACAGTTAAAGAAAAATATTTGATACAGAGACCTCATCTATATACAACATTCAGTTCCAGTAGTCTCCTGCATTTCTGTCATGAGCAGGGAGATACATTTGAGTACCTGGTTTTTGAGACTCATTGGTTTTAAAATCTTCTGTATGAAGCCTTGCCTAATTCTGCCAACAGCTGGTGCCCTCTTAAGCTATTGGATTTAACTATTTTGCATGTATATTTATATTTATTAACTTTATATTTATGCTGTATATATTTTTATACATCCTTGTTTCTCCAATTAAAATATAAGCACCTTGAGAGTAGGGATTGTTTCATTTTTTGGTATTTATATCCCAGCCCCTAGATTAATAATTGGCACATCGCTTAATAAATACTAGTTGATTAATCAATCTATTGGTTGATTATTGAGAGTTTGACTTCCTTTTTAGTGATCATTGTAATCATTGTGTATATTGTACTTTTGTGTCTGCTCATTCTTCTTTGTATCAGTTCATGTAGATCTTCCCATATTTCTCTGAATTCCTCTTGTTTCTCATTTCTAACTTCGCAATAATATCCCATTACATTCATATAATAGGTTTTTTTGTTTTTCTGTTATTTTCCATTTGTTGGGTACACACTTTATATCTAGCAGTTTGCTTCCACAAAGAAGGCTGCAATGAATATTTTGGTATGCATGAAATCTTACTTCTTGTTTTTTGACTTCCTTGGGGAATATGCTAAATAGTAGGATTTCAGGGACAAAGGGCATGAAAAGTTTATTCACTCTCTTGCATAATTACAAATTGATATTTAGAATGGTTGTGTCATTCAGGACATCCATTGAGTGTTAGTGTGCCTCATATACAGCCCCCCCAAGCATTGAATATTCCCATTTTTTTGTTGTCTTTGCCAATTTCCAAGGTGTTGGGTGAACCCTCAGAATTGTTATAACTTACATTTCTTTTATTGTTATTGGTTTGAAGCATGTTTTCATATGATTATCATTTAGAGTTTGTAACCCTTCTTTTGAAAGTTGTTTATATCCAATCAGTTATGGATTTGAGAATAGATCTTGGTTTTACATATGTGTGTCAGTTCTCTGTATATTTTGGATATCTGACTTATGTGTTTCTTAGTAGATTAACTCCCCGATATTTTATGCATTTTTAGTTATTTTGAGTGAAATTCCTCTTATTATAATCTCTTCTTGGTTTTTGGTTACTCCTTCATAGCAATTTTTATGTATCCTGCTATCTTACTGAAGCTACTAATCTGCTCCATTCATTTATTTGATTATATATTGGGATTTCCCAAGTACGTTATCATGTTATCTATAAATAGGGACAATTTTCTCTCTTCTTTGCTAATATTTATGCCTTTTAATTATATTCTCTAACTATAGAAATATCTAGGATTTATAGAACTATGCCAAATAATAGTGGGGAGAGGAAGCATCCTTTTTTTTCCTTTTTTGTACTGAGGAAACTTCAAGGGTTTCTCCATGGCAAATACTGCTAGTTCTTCATTTCAAAATACAGACTTTCAAGGACAGCTACGTGGCACAGTAGATAGAGCGCCAGCCCTGGAGTCAGGAGGACCTGAGTTCAGACACTTGACACTTACTTGCTGTGTGACCCTGGGCAATTCTCTAAACCCCCTTGCCTAGCCAAAAAAAAAAAAAAAAATACAGGCTTCCCCCCATATTTTAATGGAATCATTAAAATTCTTCCTTTTTTCTCAATGTTAATTTGTTTCTTCAGCTTATATTTGGAAATTACATTTATTTTAAGGTGTCAACTGAATTTTATTACACTTTGGAATATCATATTCTGATTTTTCCTATGATTAATTGTAAATAAGGAGTAATCTCGTGCTATTTTGTTTGTTGTCTTAGAATGTGAAAGGTACTTTCCTTCCTGACTGAAGAGTTTGTTGTTTGATATTGTAATTCTGAAGTTTGACTATGATGTTTTTCCTTGTTGTATGAGTTTTCTCAATCTTTTCTTTGCCATCTGCTTCTAATATTTCTGGCCAATTTTCTCATATGATTTGTTAAAGTATAGTTTTAAGGTTTTTTTCTCATGGTTTTGTTTTGTTTTTTGAAGATTTTTTTCCCCTTTAGTTACTTTTTGCCTCATATCTTTAAGTTCATTGTGTTGTTCGTGGATTTCTCATATATTCTTCTAATTCTTTTTTTTTAATCTTAGTCTGAAATTTTCCTTGTCTCTACCTTTTCTGTATTGCAGTTACTGTGTTTTCTTTTTCAGCGAACCTACTGTTTTGGAAATTTTTTGTCTTTTGTCCTAAATTTTTTACTCTATTGTTAGACTTACTGATTTCTCCCTCAAGAAGTTGAATTACTTCCTTACTTCTCTGATAAAAGATAATGTGTCCAACAAAAGTTCAAGAACCTGAAGGAAAGTATTAGAAAAAAGTGGGAAGGATGGAAGCATAGCAGTACTAGACCTCAATCTGTACTACAGAGTAGTAATCAACGAACTTTTTGGTACTGGTTAAAATATAGAAAAGTTGATCAGAGAAACAAATTAGGTACACAAGACCCAGAAGCAGTTAAGCATAGTGGCATAGTGTTTGATAAACCCAAGGACTTCAATTACTGAGATTAAGAACTCACTTTTTCTAGAAAACTGGAGAGTTCCCAGGCAGAAAATATATTTAGACTAGTGGTTTCTTTACGTGTGTGTGTGTGTGTGTGTGTGTGTGTGAGATGAATCTCTTTGGCCATCTAGTGAAACCTGTGGACTCCTCAGATTTTTTTTTTTAAATTTATACTTCAAGGAAGTACTAAATTTCCATTAGAGATTAGTGAAAATAAAAATTTAATTTTAATTTTTCCATTCAAATTCACAGGCCCCCCACCCCAAAATCTATCTTTGTGGAAAGAAATGTTTTACATCAGTTTTTTTTTGTCAAATTCATAATAATAAAGAAGAAAAAAATTTAAACGGTAGTGTGGCAAAGTAGAGGGGGGAGAAAGAGAGAGAGAGAGAGAGAGAGAGAGAGAGAGAGAGAGAGAGAGAGAGA
>NW_020954579.1:18522122-18668450 GCF_900497805.2 Vombatus ursinus
AGAGAGAGAGAGAGAGAGAGAGAGAGAGAGAGAGAGAGAGAGAGAGAACGTGATCAAAAGGACATACTTGCAGAGCTGGAGATGTTGGAGGAGGGGCATTGGATCATGGGTACAAGTAGAGAACTTGGCCTTGGCAAAGAGAAAAGCTACTGCTTCCTCAGAAAAAAGGGAGAAGGAAGAAAGGTGTGATTATAAAATAAAACGACTGATGTTTAGCAAATATGCTCAAATGACTTCCTTGTCTACAGTCTCTGGCTCCTGTGGAGCAGCTGTACCAAGTATTCTTGCCAAGGCACAGGGTAGGCCCTATAGAACCTCCTATAATACCAGTCCAGACCTGCACCAGAACAGTAGCAGTGTCAGAGAAAAGAAGGGAGATATATTCAATAAATATTGCAAAAATGAAATTAACAGGTCTTGGCAACACATTGGATATGGGGGATAAGAGATAGATAGTGAGGAGTCCAGGATGACTCCTAAGTTGTAAGCCTGAGGGATTGGGAGGATGGTGTTGCCCTATACTTCCCTATAATAGGGAAGGTAGGAAATGGAGAGGGTTTAGGAGAAAAGATAAATGAGCTCCGTTTTGGACATGTTGAGTTTAGGATGTCTATGGACATCCACTTTGAGTTGTCTGAAAGGCAGTTGCGTGGGAGATTAGAGGCCAGAGAGTTCTAAGCAGGAAAGGTGGATTTGAGAGTCATAAGCATAAAGATGAGAGCTTATGAGATTACCAAGTAAAGTAGTATAGAGGGAAAAGAGAAGAGGACCCAGGACAGAAGCCTGAGGGATACCAATGGTTAGAAGGCATGCTCTGGAAGAGGAGTCAGCAGTGAAGACAGAATAGTAGTGGCAGGATAACAATCAAGAGAGAATGGTGTTCTGAAAACCTAGAGGGAAAAGAGAATCAAGAAGAGAGTGATTAACAGTGTCAGGCTGCAGAAGAGTCAATGAGAATGAGGATAGAGAACAGGCCACCGGATTTGGCAACTAAGATCATTAATAACTTTGGAGAAAGCAGTTTCAGTGGATGCTAAGGTCAGAAGCCAGATTTTAAGGGGTTAAGAAGAGTAGGAGGAGAGAGAGTGGAGGCACTTCTTATAACCAGCCTTTTCAAGGCATTTAGCTACAAAGAGCAAAAGAGTTATAGAATGATAGTTAATGGGAATGAAAGGATCAAGTGAGGGTTCTTTTTCAGGATGAGAGAGACATGGGTGTGTTGTAAGCAGGAGAATGAACCAGTAGACAGTAAAAGATTGAAAATAAGTGATAGAGTGGGGGTTAACAGAGGGGGCAGTCTGTTGGAGGAGATGAGATGGAATGGGATCCCTTGAACAGGTAGAGGTGTTGGCCTTGGTAAGGAGTAAGGCCACTTCTTCATATGAGACAGGAATGAGGGAGGAGAGAGCGGCAGAAGTCACCTGTGTGATAGGAGATGAGGAGGAGAAAAGAGGGAATTCATGGCAAATGGCCTCAGTTTTTTCTTTTTGGTAAAATATGAGGCAGAGGTCTCAGGTGAGAGAATGGATGGGAAGGGAGCCATGGAAGGTTTGAGGAGGGATGAAGAGGTTTGGAGGAGCCCCACATGGGTGAGGCCACCATGATGCTGGTGTGGAGAAGGGCCAGCCTTTCCCTACCCTTCACTGGAATTCTTGAAGTTACATAATGCCACCTAGAAGGTCCAAAGAAGAGGCCAAGCTGTAAGCTGTCTCTTCTTCAAATTAAAGCAGTACTCTGCTTCCCTGCAGGTGGGGTGGGGAGAGAGAGAACCACTTGTACCATAACAGCAAGTTTTTTCAGTGCTGGCCAGTGACAGCTAAGGAGTTTGTAATCTCCATTGTGCTCAAATGCCAAGTCACACATGTCGTCAACGAGAAGCAGGCTGACAATATGTATTTATTCAGAATCTGTCCAGTCCACCTTATCCTGGGTTTTAGGTTAATACAGTGTTTTTCAAGACTGTGTCCTTGCAAAATTCACAATTCAACCATACATCATTTCATTTCTTTGGGTTTAGGTGAGCCTAGCACTGAAGTTATTAGATCACCTACTAACATGTTGATTGACTGACTAACATTTCCTGTTTTTCATAAAGAAAAAAAAATGACCCTCACACATGAACTTCTCTATGAGAACAGAGGGCCACATTTGCTTTGGGTGTGAGAATGTCCCAAGATAACCCCACGTACTTATTTAGTTAGTAGATAATACTAGACTCTGGCATGCGAATTTATGGGTATAGGCTGCAGGCATGAATTTATAAAGAGAAAAAAATGAAAATACCTTTAAAATGGATGCCGGGTAACAGTGGTGATTTTTTTAATGGATTGAGGGGCATTTGGGTTAAAACAATTTCAAAAGCTGTGAGTTGAGGAGTGTGAGCCATTCCAGCTTGACTGTATTCAGAAACCATCTGTGCCCTCTGCAATGTATTCTGTCATTGGACTCAGCCTGGCTTTTTGTTCAGTGCTGTGATTAACAGGGCGTGAACACACATCACAATATGTGAGAACGTGGAGCTATGGAGGATGACTAGAAATTCTGGGCAGAGCAGCAGATGGCTGCTGGGCAGAATTAAGATGTACTCCTCAAAGCATACCTAATAAAAATAAAAAGGCAAGCCAGGTTGGGCTACTGTAAGAGCCTAATTGAAAGCCTTATGTAGGGCTACTGCTAAGGGGAGAGGTGGCATTGTGAATGCTAGGCACCAGCAACCAAAGTTTTACACAGTTGCTTTTTCCAATTTATTTTACTTGATCTACTTTAGCTTCTTAATGCTGAGATTTGGATTTTCTCTGGAAATTGAAAAAAAAAATCCCCAGGGCATGGAGACCAGAAATATTTGAATTGTATAGTACAGAAAACCATTTTGGTTGTATTCAGTCTGAGAATTTCTACTCTTCTGCAATGTTCCTTTTGCAGTTTCTCACAGCTTGTGACCCTAAGTGGGAGAGTGACAGCAGTCTCCCACACCTGGCTCTGTAAGATGGAGGATTTGCATGATTTTCTGTGGAAGCTGATCTGAGCAGTGCCAGAATTCTGAGCACACCTGTGTAATAGGATTAAAAAGGAAATCTCCACCAGATCACGTCCTTGGTGTTGACACTCTCCCTGGATGTGTCGGGTATAGGGCTAACTGTACTGCAGTTAGGGGTAAACTCCAGAGCTCAGGATTTGGGGTAAAGGGCTGGGAGTATTGAAGGAGCTCCACTAGCAGGAGTTTTTAAATATTATTTGTGTCGTGGACCCCTCTGGCATTCTGGCAAAACACGTGAACCCCTCCTTAGAATCACATATATATATATTTTTTTTGGTGAGGCAATCAGGGTTAAGTGACTTGCCCAGGGTCACACAGCTAGTTAGTGTCAGGTGTCTGAGGCCGGATTTGAACTTAGGTCCTCCTGACTCCAAGGCTGGTGCTCTACCCACTGTGCCACCTAGTTGCCCCCAGAATAATATTTGTAAATGCATAAAAAAATAAAATACATAGAGTAGTAAGGGAGACCAATTGTATTCTAATATGGTTATCAAAATATTAAATCAAGTTTATAGATCCCAGGTTCTACTATAAGTTATATTCTGTGTTATAACCCTAAAGTGGAAGAAAAATGAAGGAGAACTGGAGAGCTTTCTTGAGTAGGTAGGGTTGAATTGTCTTGAGCGTCCCCCGACACTTGAATATGAAGGCTTCCTTCATCACAGGGAGCCTCACTCAAGAGAATATCAGCGCCATATGAAGGCTACTGTCATTGTTCAGAAATTAACATGTATATTTCTAAAACCATCTAAAGCCATACAGTCATTGCCGTCTTTCGAGGATGCAGTGGGTGGGAGGCAAAGAAGGGGGTGTATTTGTAAACGAATGATTACCCATTTGGGTTTTTAATATTTTTGAAAATTAATTTTGATTGCCATCTTTTATTTTTATATCACTTTCCTGTCCAAATAGAATCCCTTCCCCTTGGATGTTAACATTCTTAAAAACATGTTTTAATGTCAAACCAAGCAAATGAAACCCTAACACACGTGAGCCTAAAAACTAAGGCTGAGTTTGTTATCTCTTTCAATTGTCTAAGTTTGTTTGGGGCTACTCATTTTGCTTTTATGTTTATAGCTGTGTTCAGTTCTTTTAAGAATCTTTATGTACTATTTGATTATTAAGTCAGTAAACCTGAAAAGGGTTCTGCATCCCAATTTAAAAGTTGTGATTCTTTCCAGCCAGGGTACTTTTCTCTCTGCACCCAGGTAATCTTGAGTCAGCAGGAAGTAGCTAGGTCTTGACCATGCCAAGTGAATCAGAATTTGTCTTCTAACTATCTTGAAGAATTTAGGGAATATGCTTCCACATAGAAGCAGGAAATGATAGAGTCTTCACCCCACATTTATGCATCTGTATACTCAACTCTCCACTGGGGTACAGTCAGCCGAGGGGTTTTGAGATATTTTGTAAATGAAGTATGGACTATAAGGAGCAGAAGCAACAAACATTTAAATCATTGGAGAACAAGAATTGTTGCCTGATTGTATCACTCCCTTGCTCAGAAACCTTCAGTGATTCCCTATTGTCTGTAAGATAAAATACAAATTCCTTAGTTTATCATCGAAGACCCTACAGAGTCTGGCTCTAACCCATTTTTCTGTCTTTATTTTACATCACTTCTCTTCACATATTCTATGTTACAAACAAATAGGACTATTAGCTCTTTTCCAGGCTCATCCTGTGGCTCTCTTCTCTCTGTTGGTTTATATAGGCTTATTGAAATTAGTTATCCTTCAAGGTTCAGCTCAGATTCCATCTCCTCCATGAAGTTTTCTCTGATCCCCCCCAACAGAAAGTGGACTCTTCCTCTTTAAATATTCCTAGGATGCTTTGTCTTGAGCCCTCCTTTGCCTCTGTCACACTTTACCTTCTTATCATACAGTTGTGTACGTGCCAAGTCCCTTTTGCAAATACTCAAAAATACTCAAATGGATCTCTGATCTCATTGATATGGCCATCTCCTCCAGTGATGCACATTGTTCCCTATCTGTGCCTAATCATCTTGTGAAAACCTTATCTATCTTCTCCCCTAAGTTCACCAAATGGGGTCTGTCCAACATGCTAGAGACCATCTTCACTTTCTGTTGGCATTGTTAGAATACCTGTGGAGTCCATGAGCTATCCATCACTTCTTCTTCACTTTTGCTGGATGACCACCCATCTTCTTTTTCAGTCATATTTTTTTCCTAATAATGTCCTTTATTCTGCTTCTTCTTCATAGTTTCACATTTTTAATGTGCTGCTGCCTGCTCTCCCCCACCATATTCCTCTTTGTTGCCCTCTGTTTGATATTTATTTTTGTTCTTCAGAGACTACAGGGTCTCCATAGGTTATATTGACTTGTGCATGACTTGTAGTCATACTCCAACCCTGGTAGAATTTCAGTATTAAAAAGATCTGTCTGTTTCAAGGAGAAATGTGGAGTCCTTAAAGCAGTTTTGCAGTTATCCCAAAGGCAATCTAGCGTATTTTCCTCCTCCAATTTCCGGGTCCAATTCTTTGATCACTTTTTGTATTTCTCCAAGATATATGTACTGATGGAAAGGTCTATTGATTCTCCATATAACTGCATGTTGTTGTCTGAACAACAGGAATTCTTTATCCACTTAGTTTTTCTTGTGTGGGTGGTTTGGTCAAGGGCATTTAAAATGAAATTAGGAGCATAATGAACAGATGAAATATGGAAAAGATCTATAAAATTTTTTAGAAGAATGTTCTTCTAAAGTAGAGGAGCCACCCTTAGATCATAACACCAGTCTCAAGATATACTTAGAGAAGAAGTAGACATGTCACTAATGAGAACAAAGATATGAAAATCAGGTAGTTGGGACCAAGTATACGAGGAGGAGATCCTTGCTGAAGCAACACATTTTTGAGAACATTCAGAGATCAATTTTGTCAGAAGAATGAGAAGATAACAAAGGCATGGGAAGAAACCAGACTTTATCAATATCAAAATAAGATTATTGAGAGAATATTAACAACTACCTACATCTCTACTCTCCCATCTCTGTAAAATTTTTATAAGACTATCAAGGGCATCCTTGATGAGGGGATTATTATGGAATAAGTAGACTTTTGTAAACAATATTATACTGTAGATCAAATCTTTACAGTTACACAGTTGAATGAAAGATATCAAGAATATAAGATATTACTAGACTTAAGATTTGTTGGATATTAAAAAAAGATCATTTGATTCAGTAAAACAAAACATCAACTTAAAGACACTTCCCCAGCAAGGGGTCTCCCATGAATATGAAAATTATGAAGATTTCTTGCAAGATATATCAACAGACAACCTTATTTGATGACCTTCTCCTGATCATTACTATAGACCAGGCATAAAATAAGGTACCACATACTCACCAAAGGTATATCACTTCTATTAGCTTTTAAACTCCTGGAGGTCAGAAGCTATGCTGTTTTTCATCTTTGTTTTCCTGGTGCCTACCCTATTGTCCTGCATAGATAAAGCATTTTATAAATACTGAATTTAATTACCATTCATTTCATTTGCTCAATAAGCATTTAATGACTTTAGGGTTAGCTCTTTCCATAATGAATTAAATGATTGCCTACAAGGCGTGATTTGAGGGTTGTTGCGAGACTTTGCTTGCTTAAAAATATTTCCCCTACCAGACCTCACTGGAAATCACCCATCTTAGAGTTACTCATTTGGGCTAGACCAAAAGGGGCAGAGGTATTCTCTTTGGAAGGCATAGGTGCATATTATCTCATGTTGCATCATCTCACCCCAGATTAATTTATCATGTTAGATAGTTGATGCTTGGGAAGACAGAGATTTCAGCCTCGGAATGATGAGAGTTATAGGACTAGTAACTCTCAGAGAGAGAGTTCACGAGATACATTGCCAGGGAAGATTGGCCCAGGGGGAGAGGCACCCAGATGGGAAAAGTACATGAAGAGGGTACCTGATTGACTACTTTGGTACAAAAGACAAATTTAAAAGAAAAACAACATACTAGATTTTTATTGTTACCTTTAGTAAGACAGACTTTTTCTTCTAAGCAGAAGCTATAACCAGTCTTTACTGAGCATCTACTGTGTGTTCAGTTTTTTCTTTATTTTTAAATATTTTTCCCAATTACATGTAAAGACAATTTTTAACATTCATTAAAAAATTATTTTTTGAGTTCCAAATTTTCCCCCTCCCTTCCTCATCTCCCTCCTCTCTAAGACAGTAAGCAATTTTATGTAGGTTATATATGTGCAATCATGTAAAATATATTTCCGTATTAGTCATGTTGTGAAAGAACAAACAGACCGAAAGGGGGATAAAACCATGTTCAGTTTTTATTTAAAGTCATTCACTCATTTGTAAGTATTTTTGTTGAGCTTTTTTACATTTTTAAGTGTTAGCTTTTTTTTTTAAAGTTTCTTTTTAAGTTAGTTTAGTGTTTTAGGTTTTTTTTTAGTGTTACATATTTTTCCTGGGTGGAGGGGAAGACCTATAATTTCATTCTTGTGGATTGAAATTCCTTTATAAGACTATATAAGATGCTTATTGGTACCTTGCCACATGTGGCCTCGAGGTCACAGGTTCCCTACCCCTGAGACTCTCAGAGAATTGTCATGGAGAGGCTGACTGCCCTCCTTGTAGCTAGTATGTGACAGGGGCAGATCTTGAACCCAGGTCTTCTTGTGTCAGTGGCTGACTCTATCCATTATGGCATGCTGTCCTTTGTAAGTATGTTGTACTTTTGTAAGTATATTGCTGTGCTGGGCTCTCAATTTTGCTATAGTTGGAAAGATTAGGGCTGATGTAACTGGATTTCATTTAGTCCTTTAATGAGATTTATTTAAGGAAGTTCTGCTAGTGGGTATTATGCTGAATAGCCTATTAAAGCCATATTGAAATTAAATAAAGTCTGCTTTATATGGGCTGCCCTGTATCACTGTTTAGAGTTGCTGCGGTTCAGTCTGTTTTAAGTTAATATTTATTGTGACACGTGAACCCCCTTGAAATAGTCCTGGTACACCTATGTTGCTAGGAGGTATTTGAAGTATGTTGGAGGGAGCTGCCTGGTTTTCACCTTCTTGTTCTTAAGCCAAGGGACCCTCCTTGATTCTCTGTCCCATTCTACCTCTGAAACCACTTTTAGCTCTGAGTAGGAAACATATAATGAATGTCTCCCTGAGAAGGTAGGTGGGTTCATACCAAGTTCTATTCTTGTTATTGGTGCACATGTCTGGACCCTGATCTCTAGTTACCCAAGCTTTTTGACCCAGGTTTCTGACTTTGTTGCTTGGATGCCTTTCTTTTTTTTAATTAATTTATTTTGAATTATCAGCAATCACTTCCATAAGTTTTTGAGTTTTAATTTTTTCTCTCCCTTCCTCCCCACCTCCCTCCCTAAGATGTCACACAATCTGATATAGGCTATACATATACATTTCTATTAAACAAATTTTCACATTAGTGATGTTGTAAGCAAGAATTAGAACCAATAGGAGGAACCACCAGAAAGAGGAAGGAAAACATAACGGAAGAAAAAAATAGCAAATAGTATGCTTCAATCTGCATTCAGACTCCATAGTTCTTTCTTTAGATGTGGATGGCATTTTCCATCATGAGACTTTTGGAGATGTCTTAGATCTTTGTATTGCTGAAAAGGGTTAAGTCTATCAGTATTCATCATCACACAACGTGGCTGTTACTGTGCAGAACGTTCTCCTGGTTCTGCTCACTTCACTCAGCATCAGACCATACAAGTCTTTCCAGGTTTTTCTGAAGTCAGTCTGTTCATCATTTCTTATAGCACAGTAGTATTCCATTACATTGATATACCCCAACTTGTTCAGCCATTCCCCAATTAATGGGCCTCCTCTCAATTTCCAATTCTTTGCTACCACAGAAAGAGCTGCTTTAAATATTTTTGTACATGTGGGTCCTTTTCCTATTTATATAATCTCTTTGAGATATAGCCCTTTGGGCATAGTTCCAAATTGCTCTCCAAAATGGTTGGATCACACAACTCCACCAACAGTGCATTATTGTCCCAATTTTTCCACATTGGATGCCTTTCTTGATATCTGGTTTCCTCCAGGCTTCTCTCCTGAGTTTTCATTTCTGCCTTAGCGGATTTCCTATATGGATAAGCGGCACCTGCCAGTTCCTCCCTGATTTGACCTCTGGTCTACCTGACTTATGGTATCTGTCAGTCCCACTTCAGAGTCTATCTAGTCCAAGATGTGAATCAGGGGCAGCCCCTGACTTTGGTGTTTCTCAGCCCATCCAGTCTTGCCAGCCAAGTTCTGTCATAATATATTGAAGATAGGTTGATATAGTGGAAAAAGCAATTTCTTTGATCAAAGGAAAAATATTAATACTGCTCTTTGCATTTTAGGTACAAGACTGCCAGAATAATTTTATTTAACATTATTCTATATCCAAATAATTTCTATCTTATATAGAGAGATGTCCAAATGGGCGTAGTTTCCCTGTGCCCTCCATCATGTCTCTACCCAAGATGATTTGAGGTAACATTTATAGAAATTATCAAAAAATAAAAAGTATAATGGAATACAATATAATGGGGTTGACATTCCCAAACAGGGATCACTTAGTTCTTTACTGGCCAACTCCCTTCAAATGGCCTCCTGAGATAAACAAAGTTTCCTCATTGTGATTGGTATCTGATGGAGAAGGATGGTCAGTCTTTTCAGGACTGCCTTTAGATGGGTCTGTAGCCCAGTCACTCTCTGGTTGTGAGGAAGGCAAGACAAGAGATAGTATTATTTTGGTTATTACTATTAGTCCATTTCCTCAAGAAAAGCCTTTTGTCTTTTTTTTTTTTTACTTGACCCATCTCCAAACAGGAAAATCTGGAAAGGCTGTTTTGGCCAGAAAAATATTATTTCTCAATATTCCTAGAGGAACCAAAATTTTTAATATGCTTCTTCAGATCTTGGATCAAAGTGTCCATATCTAGAGATAGCTAAGACAAGAAACTTGATAGCTATTTACCCTAGACATTGTAAAAGTAGATTTTTAAAAAAATTCAGAGAGGGATAAATATGAATTCATAGCCAGAGATTCTGAAAGGGAAGATAGACCAAATCTTTAAAAAAAAAAAAAGGATACAGAAGATACAATCCTGAATACCAGTGAGGGGGACAGAGAGTGGGAATTATGGGAACAGGCATAGAAAAGTTCCAGTGTGGTTACATAGGGAAGATTTTAAAAGGAAACATCTAAAACATCAGAGAAAGTATAACTATCTGAAGAACTTAAAAGAGAGGTTGTGGTCTGTTGGGCTAGTGTCCTCAAAGGTAAAGTATAGAATGAGCTTTGAAAAATGCTAAGATCTTTAAAAACAAACAAACTAACTAACAAAAAACACAAAACCTAAATTGAGGGCAGAAAAAAAGATAAAGATAGGGCTAAGCTCCCTGATATGGTCCAACAGTATAACATTCATAGAAGTTAGAGAGGAAATGAAACTGCCCCACTACTATTTTGTTTTTGTTTTTGTTTTGTTTTGTTTTTCAGCCAAAGATAAGGTTTATTAGAACATCTGTCATATTGGGCAGACTCTTAAGGAGTCTGAACATTAGTGAGCTATTGGCTAGATTATATGAATCTGAGCAGTGGCTAGATTTTAAGAATCTAAACATCTTAATGAAGACAAGATGGACCTTATATACAGAAAGACTATGGGAGGGATCTAGGAGTGGCTAAGTAGTCTATGAGGTAATAGAACTCCAGGGGTGGCCCAGGGAGAATGGAGCCTAGATAGGATTAAGGGTAGGAAGTGGGTGGGGGGAACATGGGATTATAGCCTCGGGCTAACGCCAGAGATTTGGCCATGTGGGAAAGTCCAGAGTTTTTCCTTTTTGGGGTCTAGATCCCATCCTTATCATTCCCCCTTCAAATAAAGGGGACTCAAATTCTTTTGGGGTAAGGGGCAAAGGTCTTGGCTTCTGAAACTGTTTCCTGCTGGCAAGGGGCGTAGAGCTGTCCCTGCCTTGAGGGGGTCCCAAAGAGGAGGTTAACTGGAACGTAGGAACGATGGGGGGACATTGGCTGGTACCTGCTGTTTGCTACCAACTGAAGGTGAATGGCCTATAGTCTGGAAGACACAAATCTGACAGAAAAGACTGCAGGGCCCAGATATTAAGCAGGAACTAGAGTTAGGGCCCAAATATGAGAGGATAAAACATCCTTAGATCTGTTTGGATTCAGATAATTTAGTTTTCCAACCATGTAGTATCAAATCCACCTCATGGCCAGACTCAGGAATAGCCAGGTGGGTAACATTCCCTTTCAAAGGAACATAATGGGGAAACTGAGCCAGGAGGATCCCATCTTAGACTGAGGCTAAAATTGTCCTCTCAGCTTTTCCCAATGCTGACTTCCCACCAGTATCACATTGTCTCTGAGTAGCTTGTGGCATTTCTCTCAGATGATGGATTATTGATTATCAATGAGTTATGATCCATCAGACAACTCAAAATAAAATCCTAGGAGCTTTTTACCTCAAACAGTAAGTTTCATTAATCACAGCTTAAGAAAAACTTTTCTAGGATTTGCATCTCAAATTTAAATTTGTCCAAATCATTAGAGATTTCTATACACTTGCAAATTCACAGCAAGCATTACATAACCCAAACAAGCTTTTTGGCTAGTTTACACATTAAAGCAATAACCAACAATAAGCAAATTATTTTAGCAGTAACCAAATTATGAAAAGTTGCTTGACATAACTGATACAAAAAGTTCTCCAATTTGAAACTTGAAACAAACCCATTACCAATCAGGTGACTTCAGTTTTGTTAAATGCATTTCCAAATTAAATTAATTTCCAAATTAGATTCAACATATCATTAACAGTTAAAACTACAAATTTAAAAGAGTGTACTTACCCAAGTTTGGAGGCTAGCTTCATTACCTTGAGCAGGATGGGCTGAACCTGGGTGATGCTTCCAGGCAAAGGTTGTCCTAGGGCCTGGGGCCATTGCCAGGGGGTCCCTGGCTGTAGCTGCTGCCCCTCCCACCTCCTTCCTTTCCCAGATGGGGGAGGGTAAAATCAAAGGTGAGGGGTAAAGGGTGAAACTCTTTTCTCCTGTGAGAGGGATTAACAGATACCCTCTTGACTCAACGGAAGGAAGTGGGAGAAAAGAGTGACCAGGGTTGTAAGGAGGAGTTTCAAAACTCGTTAATGATCAATCACAAAACCCCCAGGATTTGCCAAGATATTTTTAGCTGTTCTAACTTTCCCTGTAACCTCCATGAAGGAGGATTCAGAGGTGCAGAGGGAAGGGAGTAAGTAAGCCTCAGGGAACCAAAAAGCAACTGTAGTTTTCCCCAATTCCCTAGTGCAGAGAGAATTGACAGAATTGGGCATCCACTTCCAGATAGGGCATCTGTCCTTGTCCTCTATGCTGTGGAAGGTGGACCCAGGTCCATGACCTCGAACTGACCCAGTGGACCTAGAGCCTGAGAGCATCAGGCTGAGTGTGAGACAGCCTCGTACCTGTCTGCCCGTAAAGCACCTGCAAGCCTTGGTGCTTGGAGATCGACCCTAACTACAGAGCAAGAAGGGGGGTGGGGTGGGAAGTCTTACATACCTTCCAGTCTTGGCTGGAGAAGAACTTGGGGTTAGGCAGTTTCCCCATACGAGCTACCAAAATGTAGAAGTTTAGGGGCCTAGGGGTGCTGGGACCCCAAAATCACAACACATGGGTACTGCCCAAAAGAATTTGACCCTAGCCTTCTTTCAGCCAAAGATAAGATTTATTAGAATATCCGTCATATTGGGCAGACTCTTAAGGAGTCTGAATGTTATTGAGCTATTGGCTAGATTATAAGAATCTGAGCAGTGGCTAGATTTTAAGAATCTAAGCCTACTGTTTTGTTTTGGTATTCTCTGTCTAGGAGAATGATCTTCAGACAGGAAAAGAGACCAAAAATGCTTAAGGGGGAATTGAAGCTTGAGAAAGAAAGTGACAACCTAAGAAGTGCTCTCAATTACTTCGCATTTCTTGTTTTGATTATTTTTCCCCTGGGGGATTGAAAGGACTCATAGATATGATTGCCCAATTACTGTTTATGACCTGTGAGCAGTAACTGAAGATAAGAGAGGTGTCTAAAGAGTGTGAATGGGCAAAAAGATCCTGATTTTCAAAAAGGAGGTGGATTACTTAAGATATAGTCCAAGAACTTATGTTCAGCATTTCAGGAGAAGAAGACTTCATGGCTTTAACTGAAAACTCCATGTAACTTAACATTGTGATATGGTTGTTATCAAGAAGAATTTTATTATAGATTGCACTTATTAGTAGTATTGTCTCAGTTACTCAAACTGAGCATATATCTAGCCCCTACTCTCTGCTGCACTATGCCAAGTGTTGGAAATATGGGGCAGTCTCTGCCTCAAGGAGCTTATATAATAATGGAGAAGACAGCATGCACATATATAGGTATACTGTATATAAACCATATACATGTAAATCAAATACGAGGTAATTTTGAGAGGAAGGCATCCACCAAAAGAGGTAATAGTCCCATTATACTCTTTGCTGATTGGATAGTGCTGTGTTCAGTCCTAGCAAGTACATTTTAAGAGGGATGTCAGCATGCTAAAATATGTCCAGAGGAAAAGGGCTGGAACAGTGACTGGATTCAAAACCATGGCACATGAGGAAGACTTTCTGGAGGAGGTAGCCAGTTGAGCTACCTGGAGATCTATGGCTCGGAGAAAAAAATAATAAGGGGAAATACATGACTACTGTCTTCAAATATCTGAAGGGCTACCTCTTGGAAAGGAATTAATATAGAAGTATTCTGCTTAACTCCAGAGAAAATCAATAGGATCAATGGGTGGAAATGATAGGGAGACAGAATTTGTCTTTGGTAACAAGGAGGAATTCCTGATGATTGGGAGAAATTGTCAAAAATAAAATGGGTTGCTAGATCTGGCAATGAGTTCTTCACTGCTTACTACCCCTTGCTCAACCATTGGAGGTAGTGTTTAATCAGAACCTGACACACCAGGTTTCAAGGTTGTTGTAGAAGAGATGCACAGATTGGATAGATGAGCTACATGCCTTCTAATGTACCTTCTAATTCTCCAGATTTTCTGAAGTTATAGAAAAGATGTACAGATTGAGTAGAGGATGAACTATGTGTTTCTAATGTACCTTCTAATTCTCCAGATTTTCTAATTCTGTGACTTATTTTCACTTCTATGCTTGGTGGTAGTTATATCAGGGAAAATTGTTTAAGGCTAGATGTTAAGTAGAATTTCCAAGAAGTTCAGACTGTTACATACTACGACATGTTAAGTCAACAAGCATTTATTAAGTACTTACTATGTGTCAGGCTCTGTGCTAAGCCCTGAGGATACAAATACAAGGCGCTTATATTCTAGTGAGTGAGAATCTGGGCAAACACTTCTCTGGAATCTTTAAGAACACATAGGACCTATACTGTTTGAGATGAGCTACAGCAGTGGTTCACAAAGTATGGTTTGGGGACTCTTGGGAGTCTTTGATTCTCTGGGGCCCTTGAGGTCAACATTCTTTTTAGAATAGTACTGTCATTTTAATTTCCAGTATGGCAAATATTGATAACTATAACCCATATTAAACAAAAGCTCATTGCAAGGTCCTTCATAACTTCTAAAACTGTAAGAGGGTCTTGAGACCCAAAAGTTTGAGAGCTGCTGGGCTAAAGGTATCTTCTTGGAGGCTAAAAAAAAGTCACAAAGAAGTTAAGAGATGACCTGGAGATTCTGACAGTTTGTCCATGTTGTTTTATGCATGAGGTTTTTTATTTCTTATAGAAAATATAGTTATATATTTTATTAAGAATGGGCCAGGGCTTGTTGGTGAGAGGAGATAGTAGTTTCTTTCTGAAGTCATAGGAAGGGTCACACATTGGGTTTTCCATCCCTCCTTCAAAAAGATCCTCTGGAGACCCTATTCTGCCCCCATTCTCAGTGATTTGAGAGTATGGTAGAAGTAACACCTATTTTATGTAGACTGGGCTGGTTTCCCTTAAAGGGGCTAATGTCTTTTTTTGGGGGGAGGGGGGAGAAAAAGGTTTTGAACAGCCTTTGTGGGGAATGGGTTAGGCTAGGGAATCAATTAACGAGGAGCAAAAGAATTATTGTACTGTTTTGAGGGACTATTTGAGGTTAGATCACACAGATTTGTAGTGAGTCTAATCAGCTTAGTTGCTTCCTTATGACTTCCTTCGTCTCTGTTCAGCGGCACATGCATGAGAACAAAGAAGGTAGGTGGTAGAAGTAATTCAGGGTTGGGGTTTGGCAAGGTGTAAGTAATGATAGGTCTAAGGAACAAAGTATTTGAGTAGAGTGCAATGTGAACTTGAACTGGTTTACTCTAGGGTTGAAATTGTGAAGGGAGGGAAGTGAAATGACAGCAGGGATAATGGCCTAAGAAAGAACTCAGGGGTGGAGGGATTGGAGGTGATGGTGAGTAAATGAATAGATTTAAGATAAGGGATAAGGTTGAGGAGGATGGAGATGAGAGAAGGAGGGGATAGATTAGGTGGGGGAGTGATTTACTCTCAGGCTTATGTTATATAAAATTACATATAACGACATGACAGGAAAAAGGCAAGAAGCGAAAGATGGACAAGAGACAAGTGCAAAGGATTCTAAGAACATGCCTTTCAGCAGCACTCTGGGGTAATCTCCCCTGACCCTTTTGCAGCCAGCAAAACCAGGGCCAGCCTAGGAACTGAAGAAAGTTAGCTGCAGGTGAGTAGGACTGGTAAAGGTGGAGAATAGATTTACATTGTAATTTACAGTGATTACAGTGGCTACTCAGAGTCTCTGTGCCGTGGTTTCCCAGCCAGTCACTTTTATCCCAAGAGCAACAAACTTCATCTTAATCTGTGAAAATAGAGAACAGGTATGAAGGGCTGGGGAAGAAGTGGAACAACAGCATTGGGCCTTCAAAAGAAAAAAGGACTGGTAACAATCAACAGGTTTGCTGTGAGGATATCAAAGAAAACTCTTCACAGAGGTCGGTAAAGACAGAAGCTGATTGAGGAAAAAACAAACATTCAAAGAAAAGAACAATTTCAGTGGACAATTACTACACTGAGGAAAGGGAATCCGGATCCCCTGGGAAACGTAAAGGTAGCACAAACAGTTCTTCAAAACCCTCTAACTACAGTGAAGCAACTTCAGGAATCTCCAGAATAGTTCTAAAGAGTAATAAAAGAATTAAGTAAACATTACAAAGAAATAAGAATAGTAATTAAAGCCCTTCAACAAAAAAATCAGCAAGTCTAACTAGAAATTAGAGAATTTAGAACAAAGGCATTCTCAGTAACAACAAATTCTGTGGAAAATAGGACAACAGAGTTAAAATGCAGAAATGCTGAGAAAGAAGAAAAATAATAGAACATTTTAAAAAAAGATTTGAATAATAGATGAGTTCAATAAGACTGGATTGCTGAATGTGAAGATAGGATGTGAGGAAATAATGTAAAAACTACTGGTCTTCCAGAAAAATATAATAAGAAAGAAAACTAGAAACCCAAATTTCAAGAAATATAGAAAAATTATCTGGAATTATTGGAAACAGACAGCAAAGTGCGGATCAAGAAAACCCACAGAACACCATTAAAAGAAACCTCAAGTTCAACTTCCCCCAAAAGTGTAGTCAGATTTCAAGATAATACCAAATAACAAACTTTGCCAGCAACAAGAAAATGCAAACTTTAAATTCCAAGAGAACCAATCAGAATAGTTCAGGCTTACACCATAATTAAAAGAAATCAAAAGAAATTAAAAGAAAAATATATATAGTATGCCATTCTGAAGCAAAGGAGATTGAGTGGGAGCCAAAAATAATATCCTGCAAATAATTTGATCTTCAGTAAAAGGTAAGAGTTTGAATTATTCCTTTAAAAGGATCCAGGGGTGAAAAGGGTATTAATTTTGTAAAATGACAAATTGCATTAAGTTAAATACTTTCAGATAGTAATAAGAGACCAGGAAATGAAAAGTTTCTGTGCATGTGTCTGTGTGGTAGACCAGATTATGATAGTAGGTTTGTTTGATTTTTGTTAAAGAAACACAAACACACACACACACACACACACACACACACACACACAGAGTATCTGGGAGATATTATTAGTGGGCTAAAGAAGCTAAGATGTAATAGCTGTAATGGGAAAGATCAGGAGATGAGTAGGTGAAAGAAACAAAGCAAACTTTCAGGGGGGAAATCTTATTCCCTCAGTAAATAAATATTATACTGAGGTAATACAGATGAATACTTAAGATGGTGAGAGGAGAGGATGGGAGTCGGGGTAGAGGTGTCCAGGTAATGATTGATCAAGACTTAAGAGAAAGGGTGGACGAGAGGCATTCTGTTTTCTCTCCCTGCCTTTGTAATAGTGGGAGAGTAAGGATAGAACACTGGAGTGCAAATCGTGGAGGGAGAATGATAGTTGGGTATAAGAAGCAGAAAGGGAATTATTTGCAAGCAGCTCAAAGCCTTGTGTCAACAGAAGCATGATAGGGTGAGACAGAAGGCTTGCAACAAACTCTGTATGGGGGTTTGGGATTTTCAGCAGATTGACTTCTTCAAAACTAGATCATAAGTCTTGTGGGGAAGAAGTTATTGGCATTCTGGATGAACACAACTTTAGAAGTTAAAAGTAGGGGTCATAGGTTCAAAGGGAATATGGTATGACATCAGAAGGAACAAGAGATGAGGGAAAAGACAAAGAACAGAATTTCATTCTGTCTCATACACATTGAAGGCTTTGGTTACCACTACAACCCACTGCCTCTATTGACAATTAACATTTCTAAAATAGATTTCAGAGAATCCTAGAAATAGTAGGGCATAAGAAAGAGGATGGAGGGAAAACTACACTTCTTGGAAAGAGGCATTACTAATTAACATTACTTAAATAGGAGAAAGGGTGAAGTATGGAATGGGGGGGTGGGACAGGGAGGACTGAGCACCCCATTCTTTTCTTTCTGTAATCTTCAATCTCTTCGTAGCCAGCAATTCCTTCCCTGCTGCCTACAAATACTTCCAAGTGTCACTATCCTTCAGAAACTCCTACTAGGCCCTACCATCCCCTCAAATTATCATTCTATATCCCTCTCCCTCTTAGCTACACTGAGAAAAAGCATTCTAGACTTGATGTCTCTACTTCTGCTTTCCACTCACTTTTTAACCTTCTGCAAGCTGACTTTAAATTTCATCACACAACTGAAGTGGGTTGTTCCAGTGTTAGCAGTGAACTCAGAATTGCCAGGTCTGGTCACTTTTTTTCCCCACAGTTTTCTTCCTTGTTGACCTCTCTGGTGACCACAGTATCCTCCCAGATACTCTGTTCTCTGTGGCTGACCACACTCCTTTTCTACTGATTGTCCTCTTACCTATCTGACTGTTCCTCCTCTGTCTCCATTATTGGATCGTCAGCCATATGAGACTCTCTGATTGTGGGAATACCCCAGGGCACTGTCCTGAGCCCTCTTGTTTACACACTTTCTCTTTGGCGATTCCATCAGCGCACAGGGGTTGAGTGTTCACTCTGCAGATGAATCCCAGAGCTGTCTCCAAGCTTAGTCTTTCTCCTGAGCTCCAGTATCATTCTCCTCCTTACTCTCTCTCACTCCTGCATCCAGTCAGCTGCCAAGTCCTGTCAATTCTACCTTTGTGATGACATATATCCTTTACACTCCCTTCATTCCTTGGACCCTGCTGTCACCCTGGTGAGGCCCCATCACCTCATGCCTGGACTATTTCAGTAGCCTTCTAGGTGGTTTCCCTGCCTCAAGTGACTCCCTGCTCCAGCACATCCTCTAATTGGTGGGAAGGGAGGAGAAAGAGAGAGAAAGAGAGAGAAAAAGAGAGGGGATATATATATATATATATATATATATATATATATAATGTATATTTATATGTCATTGAGAACATTATTGGGAGGAGACTGGGTTCACCTTACTGTAAGCAAAATAAACCATAGAAACTAAGTGCTGACTTAAGAGAGAAGGAAAATGTGTGTTTTTATACTTTTAGAAAAGAAACAAAAACTTAACTATTTTATAATCCTAACTTTGATGCTTTAAATTTTTCAATAAAAAAGGGAAAAACTAGAGGAATGAATAAGAAAACAAGCCCAACAATTTAAAATGAGTTAATATGTAAAGCACTTTGCAAGCCTTAAAGCTCAATGTAAAGCAGCTTGTTGTTAGCTATTCTTAAAACATTTAGCCACATATAGAACAAAAATGAGGGTATTAAGCATAATTTACAGTGACTGAGATGATGTTAAAAAAGTAGGAGTTGCAGTTATAATCTCATACAAGACAGCAATAACAACTAATTGACAAAGTCAATAGGGACAGAAAGGGAAACTGCAGTATGTTCTGGGACACCTTATACAATGAAAAAATAACAGTATTAAATATGTGTACCAAATTTTGTGGCTAAGTTCTTAACAGAAAAGATCAATTGCAAAAAAAAAAAAAAAAAAGATTAATAATGACTCTTTAATAGTAGGAGTCTTTGCTTCACTCAGGGGTGGATAAATCCAGCAGAAAGGTAAATAAGAAGGGAAAATGTAACTGATCATATTGTGGGAAAAATAGACTTGTGCTATATTGATTTTTGGGTAGAGATATTAAAAAATTCATGAATTTCTCAGCATCCCATGATACCATTACAAAAATTGATTATGTTCTAGGGCATAAAGGAATCATAAATGAAACAGGCAGGTATGAAAAGCAGCAACAAGAATAATAATAGCTAGTGTTTATATAGTACCTACTATGTGTCAGGCCCTGTGCTAAGCACTTTACAAAGTGAAGATCTTATTTGATTCTCATAACAACCCTGGGATGAAAGTGCTATTATTATCCTCATTTTATGGAAGAAGGAACTGAGGCAGTCAGAGGTTAAGTGACTTACGCAGTCTCATACTGCCAGTAACTATTTCAGGCTAGATTTGAACTCAAGTTTTTCTGACTCCAGGAAGCTAGATGGCACAGTGGACAGAGTACTGGGCCTGAAGTCAGGAAAACTCAATTTCCAGAGTTCATAGCTGTGTGACTCTGGGCAAGTCACTTAATCCTGTCTGCGTCAGTTTCCTCATCAGTAAAATGAGGTAGAGAAGGAAATGGCAAACCACTCCAGTATTTCTGCCGAGGAAACTCCAAATGGGGTCACAAAAAGTTGAACAAAAGTAAAAACAACTAAACAGCAACAAGAACAACTTCCTGACTCCGTGGATAGCACTCTGTAGCCACTGTGCCCCCTAGCTGCCTCGAAGAATATCTTTCTAGACAATTATGTTAAAAATAGTAATAAATAAAGGAAATAAGAGCAAATGATTCATACGTCAATGAAGAATAAGTAATGACATCCTGCAAAATGAATCAGTCAAAGAACGAATCAGGGAAACAATAAATAATTATGTTAAAGATAATAATGAGAGCAAAGGAACATAACAAAAGATTTAGATGCAGCTAAGGCATTCATCAGTGGAAAATTTCTCTCTCAAAATTTATGTTAACATATTAGGAACAGAGAGGAGTGATGAACTAAGCATGCAATTTGTTTTTTTTTTAAATTATGGATATCTTTTGTTTTTGTATCACTGTCATTTACCATTAAATTCCTTCTTTTCCCCCACCAATAGAACCACTCCTACTAATACAATAAAAAGAAAGGAGTAAAAGAAGCAGTTTCGCAAAAGAAATCAGTGCATCAGCAAAGGGCAACAGTATAGGCAGTGTTTCATATACAGACGCTATCCCTGCAAAGAAGGGAGGGAGGTGAATTCTCATATCTCTTTGAAAATACCAAAACATTTTATTTTATTTTATTTTAGTTTTTCCCATTTACATTGTTGTAACCATTGTGTATATTGTTTTCTTGGTCCTACATACTTCACTTTGTATCACTTCCTATAAACATTCTCTTCAGTATTCTTCATATTAATTTCTTATGGGGCAGTAGTATTCCATTACATTCATGTGCTGCAATTTCTTTAGTCATTCCCCAATTGATAGGCATCTACTTTGTTCCCAGTTCTTTGTTACTATGAAAAGTGCTGCTATAAATACTTTGGTGTATAAGCATGCAATTTAAAAGACCAAAAAATAAGCAGATTAGCAACCCTAAAAAAAAGTACATGAAAAGAAAGCATGAAAATTATGGGAGAGATACAGAAACTCTAAACTAAAAAGATTATAGAATTAATAAACTAATGGTTTGGGTTTGTTTTTTTTTTTAAATGCCAACAGAACTGATAGGTCATTAAGTAACCTGATCAAGAAAAAGAGAGAAGAAAATTAAATTGCCCAAATAATAACGAAACATTGGTGAATTCAGAACAGAAGGGAAATATCTTTAGCATTTTATGCCTTAGATTCAGTACTATCAGAAATGACTATACAAAACTACATGATGGCAAAACTTTGAATCTAGTGTTATTGATGAGTATATGTAAAAATAAAAATGCCCAAATTAACCAAAAAAGAAATAGAGAACTTCCCTCTGCCCTTATTTATTTTTCTAATTAATAGTTTATTTTCTTCCCATCTCTGACTTGGGGAAAACCAAAACCAAAACCATGTCAACAAACATGCAGAGTATATAAAAAGAAATTCTCCTATTGACCTCATCCAAAATGGTACATTTCCTTCTCTTTTTTGAGTTCATCACCTCTCTGTCAGAAAGTGCATAGCATGTTTCATCTTCAGTCTTCTTGAATTGTGTTTGGTTCTTGTGTTGATTGGAGTTTTTGAGTCTTTCAAAGTTGTTTGTCTTTACAGTGTTGCTATTGTACATATTCTCCTAGTTCTGCTCATTTCATTCTGCAATCACTTCATGTAAATCTCTCCATGTTTCTCTAAAACTGTTCTTCTTGTCATTTCTTACAACATAATAATATGCCATTACATTTATATATCATAATTCCTTTGGCTGTTTTCCAGTTGATGAGTATCTCTTTAGGTTCCAATTCTTTGCCAGCACAAAAAAGACTTGCTATAAATATTTTTGTAGATATAGGACCTTTTCCTCTTTCTTTGATTTCTTTTGGGAACGAGCCTAGAAGAAATGGAGATCTTAACCCATTCTCAGAATAAGAAATAAAGCAAGGTATGAGTGAATTACCAAGGGGAAAAAACAAACCCAGGCCAGATGGATTTATAGTGAATCCTATCAAATGATTAAAGATAATTAATATCTATGCTACAAAAATTATTCTCAAAAAATAGAAGATACTCAATCCTAACCCTTTTATAAGATAAATATGATTTTGATACTAAAGCCAAGGAAAAACAAAGCAGAAGATAAAGAACTGTAAACTAATCTCACTAATTAATATTGATGCAAAATTTTAAATAAAATCTTTTTCAAAGAGACTACAGTAATATATAGAAGTAATTCACTTTAATCAAGGTGAATTCTTACCAGGAATGCGAGAGGTTCCACATTGGGAAAACAATTGCCACGGTTAATTAAGTAAACAACAAAAGTTACAAAAGCTTTAATTATAGCAATAGATGTGAAGAAAGCTATTGACAAAATACAGCACTTATAGAGCACCTAAAAGTCATAGGCATGGAAGAGACTTATTTAAATATGATCAAAAAGCATGTATTTAAAACTGAGACCTAGCATTGTTGCAACATAAAAAGAAGCTTTTCTTTTAAATACCAAAGCAAAACTAGGATTTCCCCCTTCCCACTATTATTTTACATAGCTCTATAAATTCTAGTTATAGCAATAAGAAAGGAGAACAAAACTAAAGGTACAAATATTGGCAGAGAAGACCCTAAATTAACATATTTTCATATGACATGGACAGCAAATTAGAAAACTTCAAAAATTTGGTGAAAGAACTAATTGAGATAATTAATAATTGCAACAAGAAAGCAGAGTACAAAGTAAATACATACAAAAATCTATATTTCTTTACTAATGAAAACCAGGGAAAAATAATCATCCATTCAAAATAACTACTGAATGCATAATATGTATTGGATTTAAACTACCAAAACTCATATGAGTTAATGTTATATAAATACAATTCCAAAACACTGCAGAAATACAGGGACACAAATTGTTGTAAAAACAGTCACTGCTCATGGTTAGGCCATGCCATTATATTAAAAATGACACCATTACATAAGTTAATTTATTGATTTTGTACTATACCAATCAAATTGCAAAGCAGACATTATATAGAACTTGACACAATAATGAGAATTCATTTGGAAGAAGAGAAGATCTAGAATATCAAAAGAAATAATGAGAAAAAGTATGTATTACCAGCCTTTAAACTATATTATAAAGTAATAGTCATCAAAATGGTTTAAAAAAATCAGAAAAGTTGATCAAACATAATAGATATACAAGAAACATAAGCATTTGAGAACATTTCCCATTGTTTGATAAAACTTCAAATATAAATTACTGGAAGGAGGACCCACTTTTAGACAAGAATTGGGAAAACTGAAAGCCTTATGGTAGATATTAACTTTAGAATACCATCTTGGTCTGTACTCTACCATATGTTCAAAATAATTATATTTGCATCAAGCGGGTAATATAATAATTAGAAAAAAAAGAGACCAGGAATGTGTAACAACCACAGCTAGAGGACTTAACCAAACAAGTTACAGATGAAATAACTGGATCATAGATTTAAAATGAGAAGAAACATTAGATGCTGTCTAGTTCAATGATGATGACATTTTGCAGATGAGGGTATGACCTGCCCGAGGTCACATAGCTAGTAGCAGAGCTGTGATTCAGCCCTAAGTTTTTTTAATTTTCTCTAATTTCAAATCCAGTGTTATTTTCTACAATACAGGACTTTTATCATAAAAAGATGAAATGACAAACTTTGATTCCATAAAACTAAAAAGATTTTGCACAAATATAAACAGTGAAGATAAAATAAGAGTAATTGTAGAGTAGGAAAAGTATTTGCATCAAATATCCGCAAACATCTGATTTCCAAAATATATAGGGAATTGACACAAATTAGTAACGTTAAGAACCATTCTCTAATAGATAAATTATCAAGAAATATGAACAGTTTTCAGAGGAATAATTATAAATTGTAGATGATCACATGAAAATTTACTCCAAATTGCCAATGGTAAAAGTAATGCAAATTAAAACAACCCACACCATGCAAATGGGAAAAGAAGACAAAAAGTAGAAATGGTATTGAAGGGTCTGTAGGAAGAAAAATTGAAGTTACACGAGAAAAGTACATAAACTATTAATATCTTTGACCCAGTGACCTTACTATTGGACATATATATTCAAGACATCAAAGACAGAAGCAAAGCTCTAATATCTATCCAGATGTTAATTATACTACTCTGTAGAAACAAAGGATTGAATGAACGAACGATAGTGTGTGGAAGAAATGGAATTTTATTTTACAGATAGAAAATATGAATAAGAGAAATTCAGAGAAACATGGGAAGATTTGTATTCTGGGACCAGTTTAATATCTGGTGTAATGGAAGCACAAGGATTCTTAAAACATACTTGCCAAACCCTTGGGAAAAAACTGTCTGCTGGGAAATTCTAGGAGGTCTTGGGAGCCTCCTGCTCAATCCGTAGAGCAGTCCTTATATTATCCTCCTCTCCCAGAGAGTCCACAACCAGGTTTTAGGTCAGTCTACCTTGGGGTAAGGTTTGGGGCAGCCTCCATCATAGCATCCTGGCCCATTACAATAAGTATGAACTGATGTAAGAATAAGCCAGCTCAAAAGAACAAAATGCACAGTGGTAAGAATATAAATGAAAAGATTCTAAAAAGCCATTCCCAGAGAACAAATAATGTAAACCCGGAAGACTAGTAGGATATAATATTGTGTACATTGTCAAATGTGGTCAACGTATCATGTTTCTTATTTGTTTTTCTTTATCACAAGGAAAGGTTTAATCTGGGTGGTGAGGGTTGAAATGACTGTGATGTTAAAACAAATGGCATTGATAAAACTTTTTTTTTAAATATTTATTAGAATGGAGTGGATAGGATTAAGCCCATTAACTCTTATTCTGTCCTCAAAGGAAATAAAAAACTGTACATGTTAAGAGCTTTCTAAAGGCGTCCCTCAGCTTTCTCTTTACCATAATAAATATCCCAGATCCATTTAGCTTTTGTTTCATTCTTTGATTCTTGAGTACCTTCTGAGTTTTCTACAAATATTTTAGATATTTTTAAAGTTTGAGCTCATCGAAGAAAATCCATTGGTTTATGTTATGCCACTGAAACAGATAGAAACTTCCCCTGAGGGCCATTGGATATGTTCCTGCAGGCAACCTTTACTTTTTGTTGTTCAGCCATCTTTCAGTCATGTCCAACTCCATGACCCCATTTGGGGTTTTCTTGGTGAAGATACCGGAGTGGTTTGCTATTTCCTACTCCACCCCATTTTACAGATGAGGAAATGGAGGCAAACAGTGTTAAATGACATGCCCAGGGGCACCAGCTAGTAAGTGTCTGAGGCCAGATTTGAAATCGGGACGATGAGCCTTCCTGACTCCAGGCCCAGCACTCTGTGCACTGTGCTACCTAGGTGCCTCTTAACCTTTACTTTGAGTGGGGGCAAAGGTAGAAGAAATTCAAGCGTGTACAAGGAATTATGTTTAGAAATGGTGTAAGATCTGGAAAACTCTTAATAGTGTGGCATCCTTGGATTAATAATGATAACATCACAATCATATAACACTTCATAGTTTGCAAAATGCTTTTTCCCCCTTCTATAATAGTTGCGCATGATAGGTAGTATAAGTTTAGTAGCTGGTATGTGGTAGGGGGTATTGGACTAGTGAACAGAGGACTAGTTACTCTTTATGTTTCCTACATTTGTGTGGGTGGCACCATTCCTTCTTAGGTCTTCCCTCTGTCCTCCACCTAGGGATGACCCTTTCTTAGAAAGGACCTTCCTTCCTAGTGAGTCTCAGGAAAACTATGGGAAGGGAACATGTCTCAAGTGCCACCTCACTCCAGCTCCAGTTTGCCCCAGCCTCCACCTTGCTGTCAATCTCATTTGCCTCAGAATGAATATAGGCCCACAGTATTCACTGCTTTTGAGAGGATATAAAAATATAAATCAATAAAGTTTTTCTTTTGTTCAGCTCTGAGCCCCCATGTTGGGAGGGTCTCAATACTTGAAAAGAGAATCAATCAATTAATCAATCTCTCTCTTTCTCTCTCTTTCTCTTTCTTTCTCTCTTTCTCTCTCTCCCTCCTTCCCTCCCCTTTCTTTTCTCTCTTTTCTCTTTCTGTCCCTCCCTCCCCCTTCCCCTTTCTCTCCCTCTCTCATATCGCCCACTTTGACCTGTGTCCTTTGTCGTAAACACTGGTTCTCTCTCAAATGCATTTGAATAAGGAAATACATTAATCATATTAATTAATCATTAATCATATTTTTTTTATCTAAGAGAGACCAGTTTTAAAACAATGGCAAATTATAGAAAGCAACATAAACTCTTCAGAAACAGAGACCGAGGGGAAATGTGTGCCTCTTCCCTAAAGGAAAAGTCAATAGGCAGAAGTGGGGGGCAATGAGGAGTAATCAGTCTTAGATCTATACCCAGTGTGTGTCCTTAACAAAACAGAATCCTCCCAAATACACCTCATAGCCTGGGAGTCTAACTCTGTCAGCCACATTGCTGCTACTCTGCAGCTGCCCCTGGCTTCTGTTTGCCTGGTCTTTCCCTCCACTGCTTGTTGGAGCTGCTTTGCTGGCCATCTCTCATCCTCTGTGTGCTTCTCTCAGTCCCTCACACAGGTTGGGGTGGTGCCACATCTGCTTGCCTCCTGCCCAGGCGACTCTTGCTTTCACTCTTGGGCCCTTCATACAGTGGCCAAAGCGATGGTGGCTCTGGCACTTGCTTGCTTCCAGCGTGCTCAAGTGCTCCATGCTTGCTCCAGCACCACATTCAAGATGGTAGGGGCTTCCCAGGGACTCAAGTAGTGGGGAATTTCCTACGTATCATTTATTCCCCTACCCATCTTCTGTCCTCCCTACCTTTGTTGACCTCTAGACCCTGTTCCTGGCTCTTGGACTTCAAAACTATGCCCCTCTGCAAATATCTTCATCCTTCTTCTGCCTCTCACACTTTTCAGCTAGCTCCCTTACCTGTGTTGTCTTCCCTTTTTTGCTTGTATTTGTACCTTCAGTACTTAGCATAGTGCCTAACGAATAGTGCTTAGTAAATGTTTGTTTCCTTCCTGTCTGCCTGTTAATAGGCATCTGATCTCCAACATCCAGTTATGTAAATATTCTCTCCATTTTCCAGGTGAAAAGAGACATCGAGGCTCTGAAAGATCCTAGAATTTACAGCTAGAAGGGACCTTAGAGATTATCTAGTTCAGCTCCTATGTTTTATAGAAGGGAAAACTGAAGCTAAGAGGGATTTAAGTATGAGAAGTATGGTATAATGAAGAGAGTGTAAGAAGAGAATGTCAGGAGTCCTAGATTCAAATCCTGCCTTAGAAACTACTAATTATATGACTGAGCAAGTCACTTAACTTCTTAAAATCTGTTTTCTCATAGGAATAATACTTCTACTGCTTTTGTCACAGAGTTGTTGGGAGGAGAATGTTTTGCAAATATTCAAGTGTTATATGCAAATATGAGTAATTATTACGAATGAAAGCTCTGGCCCAGATTCCAGTCTCACTGTATAACCAGAGCTTAGTTCCACTATCTATTGCTAGCTCCAGGTGAATTGACTAAGATAATAATGGCTAATAATAATAGCTAGCATTCAGATAGTGCTTTAAGGTTTGCCAAATGCTTTACAAATATTATAACACTTTTTTCTCTCAATCATCTTGGGAGATGGATGCAATTATTATCTCCATTTTATAGTTGAGGGAATGGAGACAAACTGAGGTTAAGTGGCTTGCCTAGGACCTCACAGTTGGAAGGTATCTGAGGTCATGTTTGAACTTAGGTCTTCCTAATTCTAGGTCCAATGCCCATCCATTGTGCTCCTTACCTGCCTCACCACCTAGGATGGTGCAAGGTTGTGGTGAGGGTCAAATGAAATTTTTATGTATGTATATATGTATATAATATTTATATAGTATATAATTTATCTTCTATGTGTATGTAGTCTATGTATGTATTATATGTGTACATAAACACATAGAATATAAATTATATATTCTCTATATATATATTCTGTAAATATATGTATTTCATTTAACCCATATATATTGCAAATATATATGAAACATAGCATATATATATGTATATACTTTGCAGTTTTTAAAGCACTTTATAAATATTAGCTACTTGAGAGCATACTATATGAGGACTGATTTAAGGAACTGGGGACATTTGGCCTGGAGTAGGTAAGATTAAGGAGGCCATGGTAGCTGTCTCCAGGCATTGGAAGAGCTCTTTCTTATCAGGAAAAAGAAATGGACTAGTTCTGCCTGGCTCTGGAGGGCAGAACCAAGAGGAGATTGTACAAAAACAGATTTAGGCTCTTTCAATGTAAGGAAAACCATCTTTCTGCTACAGGTCTGCCAGTGAAGGTGGGATGACCGCTTGTGGAGGATATTGCAGACTGGATGGGTTCTTTCTTACCTGCAAATTGGTCTGTTCCAACACTGAAATTTTGTGATTCTGATTCTGCCCTGTGGCAAGCATATGGCAAGGGTGGGAATCTACATGCTCTGGCTCTAAATACTGTGCTTATCCCATCCTGAGTCTAACCTGCTTTCATTCCTCATTTTAGGGGAAAGTAGACTAAAGCCTAGAATAGAAAAATTAAAAGAGATGGCTAGGGGGGTACAAATGAGTGCCTTCAAAATGGGTTAAGACCTTCCCTTATTCTGGTTAAGGAAAGCTGTCGATGGTAATTTTATCATAACGGAAGATTCTAGAGAAAGAGCACATTATTGCCATTCCAATTATTTTGACAGAGCACCATTTGGAGTACTGTTCTAGGCACTTTGTAGATTAATTAAAAAAAGATTGCCACTGTCTGTAGCCTAGAATAGTTTAGCCAGGTTAAAAAATAGAGGAAAAATATTAAAGGATGTATAACAAGAAAAGTTCAGGGACTATAGATATATAGAAATAGCCATATGAGTGCTGAGGGGAAAACTAGAGTGTATGTAATCACTTGGTTCAAATGGAATCAGTCAAGGGAGTATTCATGGAGGAGAAAGCTAACCTTTTTTAAAACATCACTGGGTACCTTGAAAGGCTTCAGAAAATGCAGCTTTCCCCATACATCCTTGCTATATGCTGATTTCATTTTACAGCTTAAATAGAACTGGAAGAAGAAATGGAAATAGGTGTCTGCTGAGAAGCTGATCTTTCTAAACATGTATTTGCCCTTCTAGTTTGGATTTCTCTTAGAGACCATGTACCCAAATAACCATAATTTGTAAACTATACCTGACATAGTCTGCTCTGTGAATTCCCTGTGTGCTTGCAGCCTAATTAGGAAGCAAACAGTATTTTGCATCCATAATGGGGAAAAGAATATGGTTTTAAATACACATACTTGGATACCTAAACAAGAAATCATTAATTCTACACGACTCTCCTCATCAATAAGACAGAGAAAGGAAGGGGATCTTTTGAGATATGGACATGTGAGCCGAATCTGACATTGCCAGTTGGCATTTCTCTTTAGAGCTTCTAGGCAGCCACTGATGGTTTTATAAACATAAGGGAAGGATAAGATAGATGAAAAAGAATGCAGAATCCTTGGGAGAAATGCTTGTGGTGGATATGGTTGGGTTGTTTTTTTTTTTCCGGGGGGCGGGGAGGGTGAGGATTTGGGACTGAAAGTCAAGTCTTTAGTGCATTTCATATATTCTGATGCCCAGGCACTAGTCATGACTCCACAGCTCTTTGGTTTAAATTCATGGAGTTGGAAGGAAATTTTCAGGGCTAACTGGTCCAACCCCTCCTTTCCAAACATAAGATTGAATTGTTGATTGATTCATAGTTAGTGTCAGGTTATAGTCTGAAAATGTCATCATGGCCATCAGTGATCACTGGTAGTTCTGAGACATTATTGAAAAACTAGCTTCTCAACCAAGAATAGAATCCTTGAAGTGTTGACCAAACACTTGGCTTACAAACGAGACCCTTAGGTGCACAATTTGGAAGGATCAGCTTCCCAAGTGCTAGGGGCAGATTGTTTAAACTAATAGAAGAGGTAATTTCAATGTCAGAAAATGCAGAAAGAATCTTGGAGATTAGTATTACAATGCAACTGCAGTCCTTAAGGAAAATCTTACAACTTAATGAGAAGTAAGTATCATCAGAAATCCTCGAGACAGTCATATAAGAGCTATTATGTGCTGATGATTGTACTCTAGATGTGCACAAATAAAGACATTCTGGAGAATCCAGAACCTTTAAATAGACAGTTAAAACAAGTGTGTAGAGGTTCAAAGTACCATTCTCTGCAACACTTCAAAGAGTTATAATTTTGTCTCTCTGTATATGCCTTCCTTTATGTAGATCACAACACTCTCCCATCTTTGAAGACAGTTTAATGAGTTGCTGTGACCAAAAAAAAAAAATTAATCATTGGGTGGCAATCCCTTTGATAATGTGCCTCTATCAATTTAGCTCCTCTTTTCTTTGAATAACAGGTACAGTCACAGAATCACAGAATATGAGAGTTGGAAAGGACCTTGGCAGTCATCTAGTCCAACCCATACACCAAAGTATTTCATTCTCTGAAAAGTGGGTGTCAAGTCTTTAAAGATTTTATCACCTCCCAGGGTTTTAACTTTCATTTCTATGCACGTGACCCATATATGTATGGGTATACATATATGTATGCATACACATGTGTATCAACATGTATACATACTATATATGCTATAGGATACTATAATATGAAATATGATATGATGTGATATGATTTGATATGATATAATATGTATGTGTCCTGCCCCAGTGTCTCCCCTGAGCCTCAGTTCAACCTCACAAATTTCCTGTTAGACATTTCAAACTAGATATCCTAGAGATAACTTAAACTCAGCATGTCCAAAATTGGACTAATTGTCTTTTCCCCAAACCTATCTGTCTTTCAAATTTCCTGTTTCTATCAAAGTTGCTGACATACTTCTGGTCTCTCAGGTTTGTAACCTTGGAATTATCCTTGATATCTTACTGTCTCTCACCCTGTATTTCAAATAAGTTTCCAGATCTTGCCTTTTCCACCACCACACCATTTCTCACATTTGACTCCACCTCCGATCCATCCCTGATCATGTCTTATCTAGATTATCACTATAGCCTCCTAATTAGTCTTCCTGCTTTGACTCTCCCCGCTCTAGTCCATTTTACACACTGCTACTGAAATGATTTTCCTTAAGTGCAGACCTAGCCACAAGATTCCCTTGCTTAGTCAACTCTATTGGCTTCCTTTTGTCTCATCGATCAAGTATAAACTCTTTTGTTTAGCTTTTAAAGCCCTTCACACCCCTTAAAGCCCTGTCTTTCCAGTCTTTATTAGACATTACTCTCCCTCCTTCGCTTTCTGACACAGCCAAACTGGTCTACTTTCTGTTCTTCCACGTGACTCTCTATGTCTTGGTTCTTTGTCTTTCTATTGGTCATTCCCAGTGCCCTGTGCTTCCTTCATACCTCTGCCTTGTGGAGTCCTTCTCTTCCTTTAAGATACAGTTCAAGCATTTTTCCTAATCCACCCAACTGCTAGTGCCCTCCTTTCCAAACTAAATTTATTTAACTATGTCATATGTGTTTGTTCTTATTCCCTTTATAATAATAATTATTATTGCTAGCATTTTTATGGCACTTTAAAGTTTGCAAAGTGTTTTCTACAGATTATCTCATTTAATCTTCACATGTCCAATTCCTTCAGTTAATCCCCGTGACATGGATTCCAGGTCCTTCATCACCCTGGTTGCTTTCCTCTGGTTGCACTCCAGCTTATTCTTGTTCTTCTTAAACTGTCACACCCTTAACTGAACCCAACAATCCAGATGAGTCAGATGAGGTGCATCCATAGCCAAGCCTATACTTGAATCCTTTCCAGATTGGTAGAACCCACAAAAGCTGAGATAGTGCTGGCATAGTCTTAGAGAACACAGTTACCTCCATATTTTGGTGGAGTATTGGGTTAGAATTTTAGTCTCTTTTAATTCCAAATCAATCCTATACACACCTAAAATTTTCACTAGTGATATAACAGCTACCACTGAATCTTTGATTTTTTATTAATATACTTTCAAACAGTACGCTGATAGAGAAATATAAATGATCATTGAAAGATTAAGTAGGTCTCTGCATGCGGCTTATATTAGAATGAATGAACATTAAGCATGCAGGAAAGTGAAACAGAGGTATCCTTTGCCTTCAAGAATATTATAAACTAAGAGAAAATGTAGTTTTATGTAGGCATAGAAAGCAGTATTTTTCAAACATTTTCAACCTGAAATAATCTTTGATGGAACAAAACATTTTTGTGGATCACCAACACTGATTTGTCACTGATAATATTTTTAAAATACTGGAAAGAAGGATGCTGTGTTTGAGGAGATATTGGTAAATTGCCAAAGAAATAGTTAATGTAGAAAGAAAACTATAGATGTCATATTTTAATTCAGTTTAATTTTAACAAACGTTTGTTAACCTATTGTCTGTATTTTGAGAACCCCTTATAGAAAGAAAAGACTCATTGACTACAGAACATTCACTGAGCTAATATTAAATAGATGTTTTCATTGTGTTACCCTGTACAAGATTGGCAGAAAATATGTTCTTATATTGTTATTCTTATTACTTTGTTTCTATTTTTCTTTGCAAGGGAGAATGACCTTTACAATGGAAATGACAGAATGAAAATGACAAATAGAGAGGGTTGATACCCAAGATAAATAGGGAGATGTTAGGAGAGTACCAAGCTGCGGTTGATGAATTCAAGTCACTTGACTCAGATGGATTACATTCTTGGGTCCTGAAAGAACTCAAGAATCCCAATATGGGGTTGCTGAGCCATTGTCAGTAATATCTGGAAGAGCATGGATCACAGGAGTGGAATGACAGGACTGGAGATGGGCAAATGTCCTGATTTTTTTTAATAAAGGGAGGAGAGCAAAGTCTGCAGACTGTGGGCTAGTGGGTTTGACAGTGATTCCTGGAAAAATTCTAGAATGGATTGTTAGAGACATAGACAATAAATATTTAGAAGGGAAAGCAGTGATTACAAAGAGTCAGCATGGCTTGATCAAGACCAGATCATACCACACTAACTTTATTTCCTTTTTTGCCAGGGTTACTGAAATGGTAGATGAGGGGAACGCTGTGGATGTAGTTTACTTAGATTTTAGCAAAGCATTTGGTTGAGTTTTTCTTTCTAAAACTTTATTTATTTATTTTAAAGTTTCTTTTCTTTTTAAATTTTGAGTTTCAAATTTTCTTCCTCCTACCCACTGAGAAGGAAGCAAAATGATATCAGTTATACATGTGAAATCATGCAAAACATATTTCCATATCAGCCATATCATGAAAAGGCAAGAAAAATAAAGCAAGAAAATTATACTATACTTTATTTTGCATTCAGAGTTCATCAGTTCTCTCTCTGGAGGTGGATAACATTTCTTTTCATCATGAGTCCTTTGGAATTGTCTTGGATATTGTATTGATCAGAGTAACCTAGTCTTTCACAGTTGATCATCATTACAGCATTGCTATTAGTGTGCATGATGATCTCCTGGTTCTTCTCACTTCACTTTGCATTGGTTCATATAGGTCTTGTCATATTTTTTTTCTGAAATCCTCCACCCCCATCATTTCTTACAGCACAGTAGTAATCCATCACAATGATATGGCACAACCTGTTCAGCCATTCCCCAATTGATGGGCATTCCCTCAATTTTCAATTCTTTGCCACCTCAAAAAGAACTGCTACAAATATTTTTGCATATATAGGTCCTTTTCCTTTTTCTTTCATCTTTTTGGGGTATAGACCTAGTAGTGATATTGTTGAGTTAAAGGGTATGCATAGTTTTATAGCCCTTTGGGCATAGTTCCAAATTGATCTCCAGAATGGTTAGACCAGTTCACAGGTCCACCAACAGTTTCAGTCTTCCTATTTTCCCTCATCTCCTCCAGCATTTGTCATTTCTGATCAGTATGAAGTGATACCTCAGAGTTGTTTTCATTTACATTTCTCTAATCAGTAGTCATTTAGAGCACTTTTCATATGGCTACAGATAGATTTGATTGCTCCATCTGAAAACTGTCTATTTATATCTTTTGACCATTTATCAAACTGGGGAATGGCTCTTATTTTTTATAAATTTGACTCAGTTCCTTACATATTTGAGAAATGAGGTCTTTACCAGAAACTTGCTGTAAATTTTTTTATATTAATTCATTGTCTATGGTACTATTTTAGCGCAAAGTAGTTTCACGGATTATCTCTTTTAATTAGGACTGTTTTTGCTTTTACTTTGTCTCTAATCATGCCTTTTTTTACTTCAGCTGAAGCATAATAAATTCCGCTCCAGCCCTTTATTTTAACTCTGTGTGTGTCTTTCTGTTTAAAGTGTGTCTTATATAAACAACACATTGTTGGATTCTGCTTTCTAATTCATTCCACTTCTATTTTATGGATTAGCTTATCCCATTCACATTCAATTAGGATTACTAAATGTGTGTTTCCCTCTACCCTATTTTCTTCTGTTTGTCCTCTCTTTTTGTCTTGTTTTGTCAAAAGTCTGTTTTGCTTCTGACCACTGCCTCCCTTAACCTCTCCTTCCTTTTATCACACACCCCCTCTTCTTATTCCTTTTCCCTCTTATTTCCCTGTTGAGTAAGATAAATTTCTATATTCGGCTGGGTATGTATCTATATTATTCTCTCTCCGAACCAGTTCTGATGAGAGTGAGATTCAAGCATTGTCCATTACCCCCACTCACTTTTCCCCTTCAGTGTACAAGTTCTTCCTTGTGTGCCTCTTTTATGTGAGAAAATTGACCCCATTTTACCTCTCCTTTCCTCCTTCTCTCAGTGCATCCCTTTTTCTCACTGCTTTTTTTTAGAGATCGTTCCAATATAATCAACTCAGATCCATGCCCTCTATCTATATAGACTCCTTCTAACTGCAATACTAATGAAAAAATTCTTAGAAATCACATATATCATTTTCCCATATAAGATTGTAAACAGTTTAACTTTGTGGGGTCCCTTATGATTATTCTTTCATGTTTAACTTTTTATGTGTAAGTTGTGTGTTTGAATATTAAATTTTCTATTCAGCTCTGGTCTTTTCATTAGGAATGCTTGAAAGTCCTATATTTAATTTAATGTCCATTTTTTTCCCCTGAAAGATTATGGTCAGTTTTGCTGGGTAGGTGATTCTTGGTTGTAATCCTAGCTCCTTTGCCCTTCAGAATGTCATATTCCGAGCCCTCTGATCCTTTAATGTAGAAGATGCTAAATCTTGTGTTATCCTGACTATGGCTCCATGATATTTGAATTGTTTCTTTCTGGCTGCTTGAGGTATTTTCTTTTTGACCTGGGAGCATTGGAATTTGGCTGGAATATTCCTGGAAGTTTTCATTTTGTGATCTCTTTCAGGAAGTGATCGGTGAATTCTTTCAGTTTCTATTTTACCCTCTGAACTTAAGATATTGGGGCAGTTTTCCTTGTTAATTTTTTGAAATATGATGTCTAGGCTCTTTTTCTTATCATGGCTTTCAGGCAGTCCAATAATTCCTAAATTATCTCTCCTTGATCTGTTTTCCAGGTCAGTTCTTTTTCCAATGAGATAGTTCACATTTTTCTTCTAATTTTTCATTCTTTTGACTTTATTTTATTGTTTCTTGATGTCTCATACAACCTAGCTGCCCCTTAAGATGAATTTCAAAGGGATAAATGTCAGATCTTATACCTGAGTCAAAATAAATCGCTTCAGAATTACAGTGTGGGGTGGCATTGTTCAGAAACAGTCACTCTGAAAAATATATAGGGAATCTGGTGGGCTACAAACTCACTTAGAAGCCAACAGTTTGATGCAGCAGTCAAAAAAGCTAATGTAATCTTGGGCAAGAATAGTGAGTTGTGTTTATTACTGCTTATTTTGAAGGTGGTAAAGGTGATAGTCTCACTTTATTTTGCTTTGTTAGACCTTATTTGTGTTCAGTTTGGGGCACCATGGCTTAATAAGGTCATTGATAAGGTAGAATGTGCCCAGAAGAGGGCAACCAAGGTGGTGAAGGGTCCATGACATATAAGGATTGACTGAAGTACCTGGGCATGCATATCATGGAGAAGAAAAAACTCAGGGAGTCATGATAGCTATGATCAAGTATTTGAAAGGCTGTTATGTGGAGGAGAGTCTAAACTTGTCCATTTGGCCCAGGAGACACCACTAGACAATGGTTGAAAGTTGCACAGAAGCAGGTTTAGGCTCAGATTCCTTAATTCTGTTATTCTGTGATGGTCTCAGTGCTGCATCTAGCTCTTAATAATATCAAACATTTTTAAAATTGTATTTTATTTTTATTTGTACGTTTTGTTTTTACATCATATTCGTTTCCAAATACATGTCTCCTTCCCCTTCTCTCCAGCAAACCATCTGCTGTAATAAAAATTTAAAAAGAAAGGGGGAAAACAATTCCAACCATTTTATCAGTAGTACCTGGCAGTATATATAATATTCCATACTCATAGCTCCACATCTCTGCAAAGAAGGGAGTGAGAAACATTTTCTCAGCTCTTCTCTGTGGCCCAATTTGGTCATAATCATCCCACATTGTTCAGTTTTCTTCTTTTGATTCTTTCTGTTCATGTTGTTGCCATTTTGTAAGTTGCCATTGTTTTCTCTTTTCTGCTTACTTTACTCTATTAGTTTATATAGTGCTTCCCATGTTTTTTGGAATTTTTTCATACTCATTGTTTCCTATGGGGCAGTAATTAATATTTCATTATGTTCACATACCACAGTTTTTTTTTTATTGTTCCTCAGTGAGCATCTACTTCAATTCCAGTTATTTGCTGCCACAAAAAGTGCATTTACAAGTATTTCTGTCTTTGGCATTCATGGGGTATATTCTTAGCAGTGAAATCTCTAGCCCAAGGTATGGACATGTTAGTCATTTTCTTAGCGCAATTCCAAAATTGCTTTCCAGAATGATTAGTTCAGTTTGCAAGTGGCTCACATTGAGTGTGAATAGCAATTGTTACTGTTTTGGCCAGAAACTCTGAGGGTCTTCCACTCCTGGACTGATTTCTTTGCCTCTTTTCTTACTTAGTCTCACTACATGGACATTGCCTCAGTCAAACTGAGACCCGGAAAAACCTTAGCTTAAAAAGGCCAAGGTCTCCCACTGCATCTGGGGCCATCTCCAGTTCTGCTCATCTGTATCTTGCTACTGGATCCAGATGACTGTGGGGGAGAAAGTGAGGCTGGTGACTTTTCACAGCCCTGCCTAACTTAAATCCAATTCACTTGCAAGTCATGGCATCACCTTCCTGATGTCATGGTCTTCTTTGAGAATGAAGGACAAACAACAACAACAACCTCTAACAGTGTATTTGTGGGCTTGTAGTTCCACAGACCTCCAAGTTGGCTATTCCCACCTGGTGACATCTTTGTCAATTTTCTGGGTGTGAGATGAAACCTCAGAATTGTTTTAGTTTGCATTTCTCTATTGTTAATAGTTTTCAACAGTCTTTTTATAGTTATTCATACTTGGCAATTCTTTCTTTGAGAATTATTCGCCTGTTTGCTATAAGAAATGAGGAGCAGGATGCTTTCAGAAAACCTTGGGAAGACTTATATGAACTGATGCAAAGGGAAGTGAGTAGAACCAGGAAAACATTGTACACAGTAATAGCAATATTACAATGATGATCAACTATGAATGACTTAACTATTTTCAGTACTAAAATGATCCAAGATAATTCCAAAGGATTTATGATAAAAAATGCTATCTACTTCCAGAGAAAGAACTGATGGGATCTGAATGCCAATCAAAACATACTTTTTAAACTTTATTTTTCTTGAGTCTTTTTGTTTTGGCTAATATGGAAATTTGTTTTGCATGACTACTTCATATGAATGTATTGCTTAGTCATTTTCAGTTATGTCTGACTCATCGTGACCCCATTTGGGGTTCTCTTGGACAAGATACTGGAGTGGTTTGTCATTTCCTTCTCCAGCTCATTTTACAGATGGGAAAACTGAGGCAAACAGAGTTAAGTGACTTGCCCAGGGTTCCATAGCTAGTAAGTGTCTGAGGCCAGATTTGAACCCAGGAAGATGAGTCTTCCTGACTGTAGGCCCAGCACTCTATCCGCTGGGCCACTTAGCTGCACATGTATAATCTATAGCAAATTGCTTGCCTTCTCAAGGAGGGGGGATGGGAGAGAGGAAGGGAGAGAATTTGAAACTCAAAAATGAATGTTAAAAATTATTTTTACATGTAATTGAGAAAAAATAGTTTAAAAAGAGAAGTATTTATTCATATCTTTTGACATTTATTCATTAGGGAATGGCTCTTGGTCTTACATATTTGTGTATGTGTATATGTATTCATGTATATTAGATATCAGACCTTATCAGAGATCATAGAAATGTAAGTCTTAGAAGAAACTGAGGGAAAGAGAGGTTAAGTGACTTACCAGGGTCACATAGCTAATAAATGTCTGAGGCAGTATATGAACCAAGGTCTTCTTGTCTTTTTCCACTAATAGGGATATTTGATGAAAAGATTTTTTCCCCCACTTGACAGTTTCCATTCTGATCTTAGCTGTAATGATTTTGTTCATGTAAGAACTTTTCATGTAATTGAAATGACTGATTATATCTTTTATGATTGCTTCTATCCTTTCTTGGTTAGAAATCTTTCCCTAACTTATTATCTTGAAAGGGGCTTGTTCTGCTTCTCTTCTAATTTTTTTATGATGTGACCTTTTCAGTTTAAGTCATGTCACCATTTTTAGCCTATTATGGTATAGAATATAAGTTACTGATCTAAATCTAATTTCTTCCAAACTGTGTTATAATTTCTCCAACACAGTTCTTGCATCTCAGGAGTTCTTCCCTTGAGTTATTTATGTTCTTGGTTTTAATGAACCCTCGGTTTTTGAGTTTCATTGTCTATTCCATTGAGCTATTTTCCTCATTTTTAACCAATGCTAGTTTTGATGATTACTGTTTTATGATACAATATGACATCTGAAAGTGCAATTCTTTATTTCTACTCATTATAAATTTTGTTACTATTTTGTCTAGATGTAGAAATTAATTTGTATAATATTTTCATTTGGAGTTTATCAGTGTGGTCCAACTATGAGCAGTGAATATTCTTCCAATTATTTAGGTTATTTTTTGTTTCTTTAAAGTATTTTGTAATAATATGTCTTGAGTAAACATTGGTAGTTTGACTCAGAAAATAAATGTATTTTGTAGTTATCTTGAATAACTTTGTGTAATTTCCTCATAGATTTTATTATTATGTAGAAATGGATTTATCGTGGATTTATTTTGTATCCTGCTACTTTGCTGAGTGTATTTGTCTTGGTTTCTTTGCTGATTTAGGAGTTTCTAAGTGAACTATGCCATCCACAAATAGGGATAATTTTGTTCTTTCTTTCCCAGTATTTATGCCTTTAATTTCTTTTTATTTTCTTATTGCTGTCACTAGCATTTCTTGAGGAGAAATGTGCAACCTTCAGCACAGAATAAGAAACTTTGACTTTCAGAGTAACAAAGGACCTCGGTGGCCTGTAAGTGAAAAAGAACCCCCTCTGCAATGTGTCACTAAGTGATCCAAGTGATGTCTGCTTGAAGACCTCCAACAATAGGGAACATGCTACCTTTCAGGGTAGCTGATTCCACTTCTGTATAGCTCTAATTGCCATGAACATTTTCCAGATATTGGAAATGCTTCTTTCTTATGCCCACATCAGCTTACAGTTCTAACCTATGAGGGACAAGCAAAAGAATTCCAGTTCCTCTTCGGTGCAAAAGTATTTGCTTATACTATATATGGTTATGGTTAGACTGCCATAATTATATGTGGTAGTGCTTATGTACTGTATTTAACACCAAATATCAGGACAAGGTTGGGGCAATATGGTAGGCTTTCTGTCTTCATTCACACCACTCCTGGACTTGGAATTCATTATTATGGCTATATCCTCAAGAATATAATATTTTGATTTTAATTAAGTTATAGCAACATTTTCATGGCTAACTCTTTAAAGTATCACCTTACCTACTTCGATACATATGTAAGGATTGATATGGATATGTTACAAATATATATACATGTATTTATTTATGTGAATATAGATGTATATATACAACATACACATATTCAAGAAGTTTTAGGTACAATTTAGGCATACTGAGCTTCCCTGTTCTAGACCTGTAGAATCAATTCAGTTCGACAAATGTTTACCAAATGCTTTATAGCACAGTGCCCAGGATACTGTTGTAGAGTCAGAATCCCAGCTCTCCTACTTGCTGCCTGTATGACTGGGGCCAAGTCATTTAACTTCTCTAGGCCATATTGCCTTATCTGTAAAATGACAGGGTTGGACTGGATGGCTTCTAAATTCCCTTTTAGATCTAAATATATGATCTGTGTAATGCATTATGCTAGGGTATATACAAAAACATGTATCACACATCCAGCTTCTGCCTTCATGGCACTTCAATTCAAGAAATTCAATAAACATTTTTAAACGCCTGCAGTGAAAAGGTGATAGACAGCCTGGAACCTAACTATGTACTAGGCACTATGCCAAGCACTGGGAATACAAATAAGAAAAAGGTATTTGAATGTGATGGAATACTATTATGCTGTAAGAAATGATGAACAGGCTGACTTCAGAAAAACCTGGAAAGACTTGTGTGGTCTGATGCTGAGTGAAGTGAGCAGAACCAAGAGAACGTTATATACAATAACAGCCACGTTGTGTGATGACTAATATTGATAAACTTAACCCTTCCTGGCAATACAAGGATATAAGACATCTCCAGAGGCCTTGTGATGGAAAATGCTATCCACATCCAAAGAAAGAACTATGAAAGTTGAATTGCTATTTTTCTTTCTCTTCTGTTGAGTTTTGTTTCCTCTTTCTGATGGTTCCTCCTATTGGTTTTAATTTTTACTCACAATATCACTAATGTGAAAATATGTTTAATAGGAATGTAAATGTATAGCCTGTATCAGATTGTGTGCCATCTTGGGGAGGGTGGTGGGGAGGAAGGGGGAGAAAAATTTTAAACTCAAAAGCATATGGAAGTGATTATTGATAAATCAAAATAAATTAATAAAAAAAATAAGAAAAAGAAAGGCAGTCCCTGCCCTCACGGAGCTTATAATCTGATGGGGGAAGGCAACACACAAAAGGAAGTTGCAAATTGATGAAGGAAAGGAGGAACTGTAGTCAGGAAGATCTGAATTCAAATTTATCCTCAGATACTTACTAGCTGTATAACCTTGGACAAGTCACTTAACCTCTGTTTACCTCAGTTTCCTCAACTTTAAAATGGGAATGATAATAGCACCTACCTCCCAGGGTTATAATGAGGATAAGGAGGTAATATTCATAAAGAGCCTAGCAGAGTGCTTGACACATAGTAAGCACTATATAATTACTAAGTATTATCATCATCACCAGTAGTAGTAGTATTACTTTTTAGAGAAATAGTATGGTATAATAATGTAAAGGAAGATGTCATCAGTGCCATACAAGAGATGTGAACAAAGTGCTTCAGGAATTAAGGGGAGAGAGAGAAAGAGAATACCTCCATCCGAGGAATCAGACATGCTTAATGAACTAGGGAAGTATTAGAATTAGGCCTAGAATTATGGGTAGAATTTCAATATTATTCTAGGGAGCCAAGATCTGAGAAATTAACAGGGGCCTTTGGCATGACAATCAGTGAAAGGATGATAGACAGGCTGAACCCTTGCCATTGGACAGCAGAGATCCTTGAGCTGGAATCCTCCTGAAGATTGCTAAAGAATTCTCAAGAAGTGAGCCAAGGAGAGGCTGGTATCTTCAGACATCCCTATTTGGAGAGGGAATACATGAGAGTGTCTGGCTAGGGAATAATCAAAGTAGGAGTTAATTTGTTAAATTGTAGGGAGCCAGAAAGGGAGGTTTAGGCTGTCTCCATCAGGTTCTAAGGGAGATAGTGGTCAAGGTGTTGGTGGTGTTGGTTTGACCTGCCTGCATACACTGACTCCTGTCTCTCCTTCACCATTCCCTGCTGTGTCAGCTAGGTTGGCTTGCTTGCGCAGTGACTAGCAGTTGGTAGGGATAGTTGACCTTTTCTCCAAAGAAACCTTCTCCCCAGTTGATTGCAATGAGGTCTGCTTTAGAAGCAAGACTGGTGGTCTGGGCAGGGGAGGTGGGGTGCTGCTACTTTTGGGACTCTTGTGCTCATCTGCTCATGTGTGGCAGTCTGCCAGTGGTTGTTGCTGCTGGTAATGAGGAAAAATGGATTCCTCCAACACAATGATTTCTCCCCTCAATGATGGCTGTAAGGGGCTGGGCTGGAGGCAGATCTGGTGTTTTGGGGGATACCACTCTTCCCACAGTTCTTGGGTTCAAGGTCTTGGGCTGTGGTGGTGGTGGTTCACCTTTCCTGCCACGTGCTATCTCCCATTTCCCTCTTAGGGTATGCTCAGAGAGTGGTGAAATAGCCAGACGTGTAGTTCTAGATGTAATTTAGCTCTTATATTGAGTTGATGATTTTTAAAGGACCTTCCCTGAGCCCCTTTGCCCACCTCTTTAATTTTGAAAGAGGTTAGGACCCAGTGAGGGTAGGTAGCTGCACCAGTATACATAGGTAGGAAATTCCAAGCTTGAGTAGGAAAAATGCAAAGGCAGAAAAGCTTTGGGAAACACGAGTAATCCAGTTGGACTAGACTGTAGAATATCTCTAGGGGAGTGGTGCAGAAAAGACCAGAAATAAAAGTTGGGGTCATGTTTTAGAAGACCTTAGATGCCAGGCTGAGGAGTTTAGGCTTAATGGCTTCCCATTATCTGCGGAATAAAGGATTTTGAGCAGGGGAGTAATATGGTCAGACTGATGCTTTTGAAAGTTACTTCCTCCATAGAATGTATTGAAAGGGAAAAAAACTCCAGGTAGGAGCCCATTTAGAAGGCACCTGCAATAGCTGAGGCAAGATGTAATGAGGGCCAGAGGCACAGTGATGGTTGTGGAATGAAAATAAGAAGAGAGAGATGAAGAATGCTAGAAGAATTGATTTGACTTAGCAATTGATTGGATGTAGGAGGCAAAGGAGAGGTAGGGACTAAAGAAAGTTCTCAGGTTTTGAGCCTGAATAACTATTGACAAAGGGCTGGTGTCATTCATGGAAATGATTGAGTTTGGTCTTAGTGTGTTTGAGGTCCTGTTAGGATATCCAGATGGAGGTATTCAGTAGGTAGTTGAGAATGTAGGCCTGGAATGAAGGAGCAAATTCAGGGCTAGGGGTCTGGAATTCTAAGTTGTCTGCATTAGATGTAATGATTGAAGCAAGGGAAGTGGATGAGATTACTAAAGGGAGGAAGGATGGTGAGACAGGAGAAGACCAGGGATAGAATTGTGGGGTGTTGGGAGGGGCAGAAGGAAGAAAAGGAGACAGAGGTAGCTGTGAGTATAGAATCATAGATTTAGGGCTAGAAGACTCCTCAGAAGTCATTCAGTCCAACCCCCTCATTTCATAAATGAGAAAACCAAGGCTCAGAAAGGTTAAATGACCTTCCCAATGAATATCAGAGTTGGGGTTGAACCCAGCTTTCCCTGATTCTGCATCTAGCATTCTTTCCACTCTACCATGAAGAAGGAAAGGACAGACAGAGATGGAAAGTAGGATGGCATTATTCTGTGAGAGCCAGCAAGGGAAAGATTTTTTAAGGAGGAGGGTGTGATCTACTATGTGAAATGCCAGAGGAGCTGAGGATGAAGACTGAGAAAAGAAAAAAAAAAAGAACGTCTCAGATTCAGTGAGAGTAGGATGATATTGCTGACCTTCAAGAGAAGTTTCACTGAAGTTGTTAAGATAGAAGCCAGACTACCAGGAGTTGAGGAATGAGTGGATAATAGAGGCAACAAATGTGGATAGTTCTTTCAAAAAGTTTGACACCAAAGGGAAGGAAGTGTGCTTTTGGCTACATTGTCAGTCAGTTAATAACCATTTATTAAGTGTCTATTATATGCCAGGCTGTGTTGGCATAGATGTGATGATGGAAAGGAATGAGAGTGAATGAAACTGCTAAAGGGAGGGAATAGAGTACGATAGGAGAGGGATCAGGGATGGAATCCCCAGCTAAGTGTTGGAGATGCAAGAAAAGGTAAAAGTCTCTGCTCATAAGGAGCTCCTGGACTAATGGAGGAGACAATATTGCAGATACCTATGCAAAGGCAAGCTACTTATATACTTAATCAACAGAGAGAAGGTACTCGAATTAAGAAGGATTAGGAAGCATTAAGAAGGATTAGGAAGCCTCCCTGTAGAAGGTGGGATTTTAGCTGAGACTTGAAGAAACCTGGGAGGTGGAGATGAGATAGGAGAACCTTCCACGTGTGGGGAACAGCAAAGAAGATGCCCAGAGCTGGGAGATAGTGTCTTGTTTGAGGAATATCAGGGAGGCCAGTGTCACTGGGCTGACTCAACAACAACAACAACAACAACAACAACAACAAAAAACAAAAAACAACAGCGGAGGAAGAGGTGGGGATTTAGGAAGAGTAGAAAAGGTTTGGAAAAGCTAATGCAAAGGAATACAGCTAGGGGGCAACAAGAGATAAATAAAAGCATTGCTCTGTAGCAGTGAGTGCCCAGCTAAGGTCAGATAGTATGAATGTGTGACACAACAAATATAATTTTGTGACTGTAGCGGCATATGATAACCTTAGAGCAGGAGTGAAGGCCCTGAACACTGAAAGAGGTTACCCAGGGTTGACAGTTGGTTTCAGACCTAGAACCTTCTCTCTCTGGGTTCTGGAGAAGTCTTTATTCCCCTTCTATTTCCCTTTTGTCCCCCAGCCAAGCCAAGCTCTTCCTAAATTGTTCTTGCTGTATGAAGGAAGGGACTTCATTTGGTTCTCCAGTTATCACTTATCACTCTGACTGAGGTATGTTTTGGCCTAGGATACCCTGATCTTCTGAACAGGCTGATTCCAATTCCCATCTTCCATAAAACTACTATGGATGGGGTAGGGATGGGGGAAGAGGAGATTAGCAGGTAGTAATAGAGATGCAAAAAGAAAAAAAAAGGAAAGAGCATCAATAATACATTAAAATACTCAGAAGAAAACAAAGTTCAGAAGGGGACCCAGAGAACAATTCTGCATTAAATTTAATGTACATTTCAAGAATTAACTATGTAAAAGAAATTCATGGTTTCATGTACAACCCCTTTTTTTCTTTTTCTAATGAAATGTTCATTTTTTTAGTGATTGATGAGTTTTCTATTTTATTATAAACTTAAAAAATTAATAATATAATAAATTGCAATTTACAGATAACATTTACAAAGTGTTTTTCTCATAGTGCTATGAAGTAGGTAGTCTGGCTATTATTATCCTTGTTTTACAGATGGAGAAACTGAAACTCAGAGAGGTTAAGTCACTTGTTCGGGGTCATATGACTAATATTAGAGCCAAGGTATAAGCTATATCACAAATAACTTCCTTCTTTCTCTTAGTGTCTTCTGCCTTCCATCTGAATGAATTCCTTCCTTCCTTCCTTCTTTCCTTCCTTCCTTCCTTCCTTCCTTCTTTCCTTCCTTCCTTCCTTCCTTCCTTCCTTCCTTCCTTCCTTCCTTCCTTCCTTCCTTCCTTCCTTCCTTCCTATCTACTTTAGTTAGGATCCAGTACTTTTCTAGATCTTTTCTTTAGATGTGTCTGGCTTTGCTATGATCTCTTCACAATTTATTCTAGTCATTGAGCTATGTGAACAATCCCTTATTTCAAAAGCCATGGCCATAGCAAATTGCTTGTGTATAGGCATGTGGTGCAGTTTGAGGGTAGAGGACAGTCATTTTTTTCACATAGATCACATGGACAGTTGTTTCTGAAATGCAAATAGCCCATCAGTTTCAAAGTCATGTTTATTGGGCATTAGCTGCACTGTACTGAGTATCTTTAGAGGATGAGTAATGGAAGAATATTGAATGGAACCATGGATGGAAAGCTGAAGAGCAGGGTAGACTGAAGTAATGTTGTAAAGATACTCCGATTGAAACACAACTTAAAGCAGTGTGAAGTTTTTGGGGATGGCTGTAAAACAGAAGTATGTACACCAGTCAAGGAAAGAATGGTTTGTTTTGACCCAAGCCACAACCAACTCTGTCAACAGTCATCACAACCACAAACCTAAGACTCAGTTGGGGAGGATCGCAGATTAGTCTTTTCATTTCAAATTCAATACAGAGATGGCAACAGCATCTCCAAATGCAGAAGTGGATAGTCACCATTATTATTTCCCACTGGATGTCAGCCTAAATTTTTACCAACTTTTCTTCTTCTTTCTATCTTGGATGAGCCAGTCTTACTTTTACAAGTAAGACAACTGAAACAAAAGAAATAGCTTGGCCTCACTTCAGGTTATAAAATTTTGGAAGAGGGTGTAACAGATGCTAGAATTTGGAGCATCATTTTTTCCTTCCCTCCAGTCATCTATCAGTCCTTTGCTTCCATTAAACATTTAGAAACCTAAGTGCCCAATTTAGCATAAATGATTGATGAACCCAAGGCTTGCAGCAGCATGTGAATATGACTGAGTAGTCTGTTTCATTTGGTTTAATTTTGAAGAAGATCTCTGATTATCATTGAGAACTTGGGTAATATTTCAACACCTTAGAGGGCTGTTTTCCAGAATAGCAGCCCAATGTAACATTACAGAGAATTCTGATAATGGATATTCATTAATTGCAAAGTAATCATTATATAATCAAGATAATCATATTATGCCTGTAATAAAAATACTGACACTTGTTTCTATACATACATATTACATGTATTTTTTTTTCCCATGGGAAGAAGGATGTTCTGTTGTGAAGGACACAAATAAACCTTAACTGTGTTTTCTATAGCTTTTCCTACAAGGTGTTTGTGTCTGCGCAGAGCCAGTCAGATAAAATGATGCTGTACTGAGTAATGAGCACACTTGATGATTCCATTTATGACCTTTTCTTTTTATTGTAGACAGGTGAGAGGTCTTCCGTCCTTTTAGAAGCACAACCAACCTAATCTTGCCAAAGTCAAGTTATTTCTTGCCAAGTATTAGTGTTCCAAGTATAACTCACAGTTACTGAGACTATAATTAAATTAAGTGGTTTGAAATTAAACAGCAGTAGAGAATGACTTATCTATATAGTTTTAAAGACTTCTAAGTAGATATGCAGTTCTTAAAGTCAGGCCTAGATATCAAAGAAAAATGTCTATGAAATGCTAAAATGAACAGAACCAGTTAACGCTGTAACAAATAAATTAAGTTCAGAAATTTAATTCTAGATTATTTGTTTTTCTTCCTCTTTATACATCTTGCCATCTCTCTTTGTGTGTTTTATAAATTGTGAGGACAAGGGTCAAAGGTAATTTCTTCAGAGTGCTGTCACCAGGAGTTCTTGGGGACAGATTAACCCTAATACACTGTTAGCAGCTGTTGTAGTATCAATATTGTTGATGATAATGATCATCATTACCAAATGAACTTGGACAGGACCACAAAATTGACCAACAAAACTTGGTGAATCTACCAGGCATCCTGATATTTGTTCAAACTCAGAAAGCACTAGTACTTACTGGTCAGATTGTCTTCCTTAGTTGGAACATGGCAGACAAGTCTAAGTACACATGTAGTTGTGAACTAGTAGCTAAACTGAGGAATATAGATACAGACCCAGGTATCTCAGTAGCTTGAGTAGTTTCATGCTCATTAGCCAGTTAGGCATCTTGTAGACCCAACCATCATCTATCATGTCTAACTTTTCACAAGGTGGGACTTCTAGATGTTTGTAACCTGGAGATTGATATCCTAAGAAAAGATTCGTGGCTTCATAGGATTTCAAGTTTTTCTTGCTTGCATAATATTATAACACTTTAGAATTTGCCAAGTCATTTACAAATATCTTATTTTATCCTCCCAACAGTCCTGAGAGGTAGGTGCTATCCATTTTACCAAGAAGGAAACTGAGACAGACAGAAGTTTAAGTTACTTGCCCAGAGTTACACAACTAGGGAGTGTCTGAGGCTGTATTGACTTCAGATCTGAAGTGCTCTGTCCACAAGTTCATCTAGGGCTTGCATAGAGTCTTTAAGGCTACTTAGGACTCTGTGATATTTCATCTGGGGCTTACTGAAACCATTTCAAGATTCATTCGCTGGAGTCTTGTAGTCAAGTTCTCCTGCAGGAGCCCCATTACCAGGGATGATTCTGTTTTGTATGAGTATTCCACAGCAGGGAAAAATGTGCAGAAACAGAATCGACCTTTTGGCATTGAAGTCTTCCCAGCCTGTGCTGAATACTAAGCAGATGACACCAACTCTTTCTCCACGTGTCATTTGTCTAAAGGGAGCAAAATTTGTATATTTCAGAATGAGAGTAATAACTGTCAGACACAGGTTTCTAGCTGTAAAGGGACATGAGACTTAGTGGTTTAAAGATCTTTTCTAGAGTCAGCATCTTTTAAAATGAGCAGAACCTTAGAGTAATTTCAGCATCACATCCCTGTTCAGCCTTTATTCAATCAATTTGATCCAATAAGTTTCTTTTCCCCCTTCTTCAGTTTCTGCTATGTGCTAGGCTCCATGGTATTTTTGAGGGCCTTAGATTCTACCAGGAGAAGAAGATGATACAAGGGGATAGATGGGGAAGGAAGAGAGATCAAGAGAAGGAATGGAAGAAAAAGGAGAGGAAGAGGAGGAGAAGGGGAAAGGGGAAGTAGGAGAAGGAGTTGTGGTAGAGGAGAGAAAATTTGGAGGCTTAGGCTGGGCTCCACAAACATCTCTACCCAGTTAACAGCCTTGGTCTATGGTGGAGGCCGCCAGGTGGCGCCATATTGTATAGAGCCCTAGTCCTGGACGAGACACTGCTATGCCTCCCTCTCCATGGAACAACTTTTTGGGCCAAGGGAAAGTCATAATTCAAAGAGAAGAAAAGGCAAATAGGGGCAGAAGTCACACAAAGTAGTCATGGGAGAAGGGGCACTAACTGGAGGAATCAAGAAAGACCTTTGTAGGGACAGGTAGGTGGCGCAGTGGATAGAGCACTGGCCCTGAAGTCAGGAGGATCTGAGTTCAAATCCAGCCTCAGACCAAACACTTGACAATCACTAGCTGTGTGACCCTGGGCAAGTCACTTAACCCCAATTGCCTAAAAAAAAAAAAAAAAGAGAGGAAGACCTTTGTAGGCAGTGGTGCCTGTGATGAACATCAAAAGGAGTCAAAATCCCAAGAGGTAGAAGTAAGGGGATTGAGTGTTTCAAGCACAGGGAGCAGCCTGTGCAAAGGCTATAGGGGAAAAAAGATTAGTAATAAAGATAAGACATATACAGATAACCATAAGGCAAGTTAAAATGACATAAACACCACAGAAAAAGGACAAAGTGTTATGAGAGGTCACAGGAGGGAAAGACTACTTCCACTTAGGAGGAATAGGGGAAAGGTTCTTGGAGAAGATATTTGAGCTGGCCTGGGGAGGATGAGTAGAGGTAGAGATGAAAGTAGAGGACATTAGAGGCAGATGAAAGGACCGGTTCAAAAGCCCAGAAGTGAAAGCTGATGATGGTTCATTATTTGGGCCACATGGCCCAGTCATAGTTCTTTATTCCTAAATCTTCCTTGAGGGTATTTTCTCGAGCATCCACTTCCAGGATCTCTGAGGATCCATCTTCAAGACAAAAAGCATTAGGAAATCCAGTCCATCTTCTGGAACTTCAAGGACTCAGACAAGAAACAAACAACTATGATGAGCCCGAGGCTGAGACAGACTTCTAATGAATGGGATTTTTTTCCCTGAGGCCACTGTGTGCCTCCAGTAAATGATAGGACTGCCCAAATAATAGTTCACACCATTTTCAGTTCATCTTCCCAGCAGAAGTTTCAAGAGCAGCAGCATAAACCTTTTAATCTGCTAAGAGTATTAAGAATACCAAATTCATTACCAACAAAAATTGGGAAGAATCTCAGTTATCAGCTGCCCACACCGAGAAAGCAGGCGAAAAGGTTGGTTAAGTGGATTTGGAAATGAACAAGAAAAGCACACCACAGGAAACAAATTCAGAATATGGGAGAATTTCCCGCATCATCCACATTCCCTTGAATCAGTGTTGTTGCCATGCCTCAGTCTGTGCAACTATAAAATGTGTGCAGTCACCACTGATTTTTGAAGTGATGTTCTGAAGATGAATGAAATAGCATACATGAAAAATCTCTTTGGACTCTTTGGGGAGAAACTCTAGAGAACCACCAAGATCATAATTAAGTAACTTTAGTGACTTAAGACAGCAGTGCAGTATATCTTCTCTGTGATCTCCACTGACTTAGCCCTTCAGTTCAGTTCACCACTTATTCAGGGCCTGCTACGTGCACTAAAGTCCAAACTGAAAGGTCAGTGGAAGGAAAACAGAAAACAAAAAGCAAACATTGAAATATATGGATACCAGCTTTTTCCTTAGTCAGTCAGTAAACATTTATTAAGTACCTACTATGTGCCAAGCACTGCATTAAGCACTGGGGATACAAAGAAAGGTAAAAGACAGGCCCTGGTCTTGGGGGAACTCACAGACTAACAGGAGAGAACATGTAAGCAACTATGTACAAACAAGATATATACCAGTTAAATTGGAAATAAGCAGAAGGAAGGCACATAGAATTAAGGGGATTTAGGAGAAGCTTTCTATAGAAGGTGGAATTTTATTTGGGACTTGAGGGAAACCAGGAGGTGGAGATGAGGAGGGCATGAAAGGACAGCCAGTGAAAATGCCAGGAATCGGGAGGGTCTTATTCAAGGAACATCAAGGAGGCCAGTGTCCCTGGATGGAAGAGTACATGTGGAGGAGTAAAGTATAAGAAGACAGGGAGGGGTGGGAGAGGAGGAGCAGGCAGGCCTTTGATCCTGGAGGTGACAGGGAGCCACTGGAGTTTATTGAGTGGGTGACATGGTCAGTCCTGTGCTTAATTTAGGAAGATCAGTTTAACAGCTGAGTGGAGAATGGACTGCAGTGAGGAGAAACCAGCAGGCTATTGCAGTAGTGCAGGTGTGAAGTGATGAGGGCTGGTGGCAGGATCAGAGGAGAGAAGGGGGCTTAGGAGAGGTGTTACAAAGGTATAGTCGACAGGCCTTGGCAGCAGAGGAGGGCTGAGGGTGAAGAGTAATGGATGACACCTAGATCACGTGCCTGCTGCTGCTTTCTTGCCCCTTTGCAAATGAGAGATCATGAAGACTTCATATGAGGAGAAGGGAGTATCCATCCTTCTGTTACTGGATCATCAGACACTGATCTGCCTTCCCCATGAATTGGGCCCTGTCTTGGCCCAAGAAAAAACAGTAATTCAAAGAGAAGAAAAGGTAAATCCTAGCATATCATACAAATTATACAGAGATAAAATATGACAAAGCCCTTGCTTTCATTTCATTGGAAATTAGGGAGAAACACACAAATTCACCTATACTCAGTTTTCTGACCAACGGCATGTCAGAGATATGGCCTCCCCTCCCACCTCCAACCTGTGAGAGCCCTGGTCCCTTAACTTTTCTTTTTACTAACCGTCTCCCTCAGCCTGATCCAGACATGCTCATACTGCTGATTCTTCCCCCACTCCATCACCCATACTCCTCTCTTCTCCAGAGACAAGCTCTGTAGTAGTTTGTCCCTTTTGGACAATGACACTGTGGACACTTGCTGTTAGCATAGTGGTGGAAGGTTAGCATTTTTGGTGGAAGGAAACACCCTGCTTGGGTATGGGTGGTTTTCCTTATGGGGCAGGGGCTGGCCCTTCATTTCTTTCCCTGAAGAAGAGACACAAATTCAGAGTCTGCTGTTTATGTTAAGCATCAGAAAACAAAAAATCTTCCTCACAGTTTACCTTGCTCAGCTCTTTATTCTCCCTAGGGTGGCCCTTGGGTTGGGAAGATGTGCCCTCTTAAATTAGGTTCTGTTAAGAAAGTAATGGCATTTCTAGCTAACTAAAAGTGGTAAAGACTTTTGTAAAGACTAAAAAGGCATTAAACCTATGGCTTAAAGACATAAACCCTAAATGTGTGCCGATCAATAGACAAGAAAAGACTCTTAGCCTTTATGTACTGCTCAAACCTACTGGCCTTCTGATAACTAATTCAAAGGCAGCCAGTTTGAGAAATTGTTAATTCCAATTTTGACTGTCATTGATTTTTACCTTGCATCTTTTTGACTTTAAAACCTACCTTCCTGGCTTAGCCATTCCAGATCTTAAATTGTATTATAAAGCAGCAATCATCAAAACTGCTTAGTATTGGCTAATAGAAATGGTGGATCAGTGGAATAGGTTAAGTATGCAAGACACAATAGTCAATGACTATAGTAATCTATTAATTGATAAACCCAAAGACCTCAGCTTCTGGGGTAAGAACTCACTCGTTGACAAAAACTGCTGGGAAAACTGGAAAACAGTATGGCAGAAACTAGGAATGGAGGGCCTTATAAGCCAAAGAGAGGATTTTATATTTAATCCTGGAGATAACAGGGCACTGTTGGAGTTTATTGAACTTGCACTTTAGGAAGATCAATTTGGAAGTTGAGTGGAAGATGGACTTTGAGTGGAGAAAGAGTTGAGGCAGGGAGACCCACCAGCAGGCTACTGCAGTAGTCCAGACATGAAATGATAAGGCATTTACGGTGCTGGAGGATACATAGTAAAGATGTCCTACAGGTAGTTTAATACATATAAGTGTGTGTGTGTGTGTGTGTGTGTGTGTGTGTGTACACATGCACTCATATCTTCCCTCTTTTGATTATCTACAGTTATCTCCAAACATATCTTATTTGTACATAGTTGTTTGGATACTGCCTCACCATTGGACTGTGAGCTCCTTAAGAATTGACTGTCTTTTGCCTTTCTTTGTGTTCCTATCACTTAGCACAGTGCCTGGAACTTAGTAGGCATTTAATAAATGCTGACTGTTACATATACAATATACACACGTGTGTATGTGTATGTATACATATGTGCATATATATGTGTATATTTGTGAGTTATCTCCGTAGAGGTCTTTATTTAGTGAATCAGAAGATACGTATTGTGCTTCCTAAGTATACCTAGCATCATCAGGTCCATGGGAAAATCCAAGGTATCATCAAAGAGCTTAGATTTCTATTCTCCTGTTTGTTTTCCCAGAGAGACAGAAAAAATATTTTGAGGAAGATTGCTCACAGAGTTATCCTTTGTTCTTTCTCTGGGAACAGTAATTACTGTACTTGCAGGAAGAAAGAGCACATTTCCACCTCTCTTTGGAAGAGAGACAGTTTATTTCTCATTTTTCACAAATTAGCTTTCCTCTTTTTTCCTACTGAGGGAAGATGAGACTAGGTGAGCCTGCTTCTGACTCTCCATAATGCTGCTAAGAGCCTGAATCTGGATGCTTTTCTACAGTTATCAAGTAGTTGGAAAGAGTATAACTCCCTGTATCTACCAGGTGACTATCAGCTGGAGGTGTTCCTGCAACAGATTCTACCTACAAAATAGAAACCTATAGCAAGTCTCCTTTTGCTCCTTCTTTTTGCCCTTTCTCCTCCATACATCTTTTCCCCTCCCTTCTCCTTACCTTTTCTCTTCTTCTTTGACCTCTTCTTTCTCTGATATCCTCTTTGCTTCCCCACCTCAATTATTTTGAAAAAGGTAAAGTCAGTAAAGGCCTTTAGAGAGCAGCTAAGAATGTTATTTTGCTAAATGGAAATGAAAATGTATTTCTGATTACTAAGTCTGCTTATTGAATAAGGAATAACTTTGGAATGCAGGGAGTTTGCAAGTATCTTGGAGATTAAAGATTAATTTGTTTTCTTGAGCTCTTTGAATCAGAGGTGGCTTCTTTCACATGATGTAGCAGGGTGGGGAAATGAATGTCACTGTACTCTAGAAAGAATTTCTATTTTTCTTGGCTTAACTGCTCAGGTTTTGTCAGTGTGTTGGTGGCTCTAATCTCTTCTTCTTCAATTGGGGTTAAGTGAGTTGCCCAGAGTCACGTAGCTAGTGAGTGTCAAGTGTCCGAGGTCGGATTTGAACTCAGGTCCTCCTGATTCCAGGGCTGGTGCTCCATCCACTGCACCACCCAGCTGCCCCATCACTTTTTTTTTCTTTTAGTTATTTGTTTTTGTTTTTGTTTTTTTGGCTAGGCAATGGGGTTAAGTGACTTGCCCAGGGTCACACAGCTAGTAAGTGTTATGTGTGGGAGGCCGGATTTGAACTCAGGTCCTCCTGAATCCAGGGCAGGTGCTCTATCCACTGCACCACCCAGCTGCCCCTCCCATCGCTTCTTGATCATAGGATTCTAGATTCAGAGCTGGAAGGGACCTCAGAGGCAATCTAGTACAACTCCTTCATTTTACTGATGAAGAAACTGAAGCTAAAGGTGTTATCAGAGGCAAGATTTGAACCCTGTTCCTCTGACTCCAGAACCAGCGAGGGCTGTTTTTACTTGGGAATGTTGTAGTGTCTGTTGGACGTCAGGCCCCACAGATGTGGAGATGCCAAAGGCGGTTGACTAGCAATGTTTCTGATACTTCAGAGGTAATGCTGTCTTGGTCCTTTGGGAGCAAAGAGATTTGGAAGCTGTTCGGGAATTCTGCATTGGTGTTTCCCTTTGGTAGTTTTATAGGGATCTTCCTTTCTTATGCCTCTGTGGAATGGCTTTCCATTCTCACTCTTTTACTGATTTTATGTGGATAGTGAATAGGGCACTGGAGGGCTGGGGTTAGGGGAGAGCACGAGGTCTAGGTGGTGTCCATACCCTGCTGGTCTCGCACACAAGCCCCTTCTCCTTTCTTTCTCTTTAATTTGCATCCCCTCTGCTGTCCTTCTCCTTGGCACATCTAGCACTTTTTACCTTGATTGCCGCCCTAGCCATATGTACTCTGGGCTGCTTCTGAAAGGGACAAGGAGGCCATTTTGGCTGCGTGGCCTTTTGAGCTAGAAAACTTAGCACAGGGAGAATGACTGTCAAGGTGATTTCTAGGTTCCAGCTGCCTATCCCTTTCCTGAGAACCTGACTGGTGACTGCATTTTATATACTTTTAACTTTGAACTGTGTTCTTTTAATTCCTAATTAGCAAAGTGATTTTTTTTATGACCTTTTACATGTTCCACAAGTGCTTCATTGCATTTTAACTCTCCAGCCTGGCCTTTGAGTTGGCCTATGTTAGGCCTGGTCTAGAGTAAGCTCCATGATAGAATGTGAGTTAAGATAGCCACTTATCATCTAAGTATCCAGATATCCTTAAGAAAACTGAGTTTAACCTTGTCCACAAGACATTCTTTCCCATGCTTGGTTTGAAATGGCTCTCATTGGGCTGTAATAATCAAAGGTGTGGGGTAGGGAAGAGTTCAAATCAATAGGGCTATTAAAATTCCATCCACAGATCAAAGTCCTCTTGGGAAAGCTGCGGGTGGTATTATGTCTCTCAGCAGACAACTTGCCTGGAAAGTTAGCAGAGACCTTTTAACTCTTGCTGGTGTAAACAAATTTCAGTTCAGTCCAAGCACTGTAGCCAGATTCCTACAGGGTTAGCAGAGACTCTGGTCGAGTCCCATACCACATGGAAGGACATGTTAATTCCCTCATTCACTTTGTGCAGTGAACTGTATTAGGCTCTGGAGGAGAGAGCGAGAGATGAGGATGGATGGGCCATGATCCTGTCTGGAAAATGAGAATACAGAGGATCCCAGAGCGCCACTGAGTCAGACCTTCTTTTTCCTTTTGGTGAAAATCCTTTTGATATAAGCAGTTTTTCAGCATCCTCAAATTCAGTGGAAGGGCCTCAGTAATGACTAATTCTTATGTGACTCGCAGTTATATACCGTTTAAAGTATTCAGAACACTTGCCTCATGACAACTCTGTGAGGTAGGTAATATATTATTGTCACCATTTTACACATGGAGAAACTGAGGCTCAGAGAAATCAGTTAGTGGTCACTTAGGAAATGGTAGAGTTGTGTTTGGAACCTGGGCTCCTGTGTCCCAATGCATTGCTCCAAATTCACTACATTATGTACCTTATTAACACTAAAAACACTGAGTATCATAAGAGGGACTCCCTCAACTCAGCCTTTCTTCTTCCTTTCTTCTCTACCACTGCCCTAGGAACCCTTGGACTTGGTCTCAGATGTTATCCCAGTGTGAACTGGAAGATAGGAAAACTCTTCCCCCCTGCCGAGACCTTGGGCTTTTCTCCCTGCTCCCTCCTTCCCCTTTGGAATCCTCTCTAGAATAGTCTGCTTCCCACAGCATCAGCATCAGCATCAGCATCAGCATCAGCATCATCATCATTTAAATAGCACTTTAAAGTTTGCAAATCATTTTACAAATCTTATCTCATTTAATCCTCATGACAACTCTGGGAGGTTGGTGCTATTTCAGATACTCTCGCCTTGTAGATGAGGAAACTGAGGCACCAAGAGGTGACTTGCCCAGGATCACGCAGCTTGCTGAGGTGGAATTTGAACTCAGCTCTTCCTGACTCCAAGTCCCAAGTGGTATTCACTGCACCACCAGCTGCATGAAGGGAACAGTTTTTCCGTATTCCCTGTGTCTTTTGGCACTGGCCCCTGCACATCCCCTGCAGTCCAGCCACCTTGCCACCCCGGGAGGGGGTGGGTGGGGGGGGGTGTGAGCCATGTGCTTCGCTGTTTGTTTGGAGGCTTCTCAGTCAGAACAGTGAGCAGTGTGGTAAACATACCATCACCATTATTAGCCACCATTCTTCAGCTTCTCTGCCTGGCAGCTGCTAATTGAGTGTTTCTGACAATTAAACATTTAACTTCTACACTTAGGACTGCTTTTACCAGATAGAGTTGCTAACAAGCAATTTGTTTTGCCAGTACCTTTTGACTTCCCATTTTCTTTCCATTGCAGAGTTTGCTCTTTTTCTCTGCACGAGGCAGCAGGGTCGGCTTGTAGCTTTAGAGCTGGAAGGAACCTTAAAGGCTGCCTCATCCAACTGCCCTCATTTTACAGCTGAGGGAACCAAAAGGCAGAATGTTTTATTTTCTTGCCCTAAGTCACAAAGGTGGCAAGTGACAGAAGCAGGATTCAAACCCAAGTCTTTGGACCTCAAAGCCAATATTTTTGATGTTTAGTGACTTGGTGAAGTGATTCTTTTGGCTGTCAGCTCTTGCCTGTGTACGTCATTTGAATTAGGAGAGTATAGTGATGGGGTGGGGGTGGGGGGCAACTGAGTTCAAAAGAATTTCTTTTAGAAAAAATTGAGAAAGCAAAAAGATTAAAAAACCAAGTCTGTTTATGGTTACCTAAGTGACACTTTTTTGGAAGGGGTACAGGAAAGGGAGAATTCTTCTGTCTTCCACCCTCCCCCAAGGAGTATTAACCCTTAGGTTGCTCTTACACTAGCAAAATAAAGGGTTTTTTTTTTGTTGTTGTTGTTGCTGTTATTCCAGATGCTTTCTTCAGGATGGTAGATAGAGCACTGGACCTGAAGTCAGGAAGACTCATCTTCCTGAGTTCAAACCCAGCCTCAACACTTATTAGCTGTGTGACCTTGGGTAAGTCATTTCACCAGTTTGCCTCAGTTTTCTCATCTGTAAGACAGGCTGGAGAAGGAAACAGCGAACCACTCCAGTATCTCTGCCAAGAAAACCCTAAATGGGGTAATGAAGAGTCAGGTACAACTGAAATGGCTGAACAACAACAAGTTAAAAGAGCCATCTGGACCACTGAGAGGTTGCCCAAGGTCACACAGCCAGAATGCATCAGAAGCAGGCCTTTAATCCAGATATTGCTGATGCTAAGCCTGACTTTCAAGCCACAGCAACACCTTGACTTCTATAAGTCTGTTACTTTTAATAGTACATCTGGAGACAATCCTGACATTTGTGACTGGGTAGCAGTCTGTCTAGATAGCCCTAGGGATTTGGAAAACAACTGGATCTTTAGTTTTGTGCTTGGACTCCCTGAAAATTGAAAGGCAGTTGATAGAGAGGATAATGAGCTGGTTTTTGAGTTAGGAAGATCTGAGTTCCAGTCCCTTCTCTGACCCTTTTGATGCCATAGGCAGTTAAAACAACTAAATCACAAACTACCTGCTGATCTGCATTCGTGGTTCTACCCTGGGAGTTTTCCCACAATGATGAAGCTGTAGGGTTAGAGCTAAAGTGAAAAAAAAACAAACCTCAGTTCTTTAGATGTTGTTATCTAGTTTATGAGATAGTCAAGTTTCGTATTATCTTTCTCCCTTCTCTTAGAGAAGTTTGAAACTATCTCTGGCTCCCTACTGCCTCCACCAGAGGAAGGGAAAGTTGAAAGCTAAATCAGCCTTAAGCAGGAATGTATGCCATCTAGGGTAGAGATTCTTAACCATTTTTGCATGTCAAGGACCCCTCTGATAGTCTGGTGAAGCCCATGAACTCCTTTTCAGAAAATTAGTTTTAGATGCATAAAGTAAAATACATAGGATTACCACGGAAACCGATTATATAGAAATTATCAAAAAATAACTTCCAGACATCTTGAACTGGCTGTCTAGTAGGTGTCTTAAACTCAACATGTTTGATACAAAACTCATTATCTTTTCCCTACTTACCTGTTACTATAGAGGGTAACACAATCCTCCCAGTCCCCCAGGCTTGGAACCTAAGAGTTATTTAAAATTATTTTTATAAGAATAATCTATCAATAAATATATTTTAAGTGCCTGCTATGTGCTAGGCATTGTGCTAAGCCTTGGTGGTACAAAAAAAGAGGCAAAAGACAGTCCCTGTCCTCAAGGAGCTCACGGTCTAATAGAGGAGACAACGTACAAACAAATTATATACAGGATACATAGGAAATAATTAACAGAGAGAAGGCACTAGAATTAAGAGGTTGGGAAAGGCTTCCTGCAAAAGATGGGATTTTAGTTAGGAATTAAAGGAAGCCAGGGAAGTCAGTAGGTAAAATTGAGGAGGGAGAGCTTTCTCGGCATGGGGGACAGCCAGAGAAATGCCCAGAGCCAAGAGATGGAGTATCTTGTTTGTGGAACAACCAGAAGGTCAGGGTCACAGTTTCAAAGAGTAGGTAGGCAATAAGATGTAAGAAGACTGGAAAGATAGAAAGGGGCTAGAATATGAAGGAATTTGAGAGAATTTTGTATTGATCCTGGAGGTGAGTGATAGGGAGTTACTGGAGTTTATTGAGTTGGGGGCAGCAGGGATGGGGGGCGGTGAAATAGTTGTACCTATGCTTTAGGAAAATTACTTTAGTGGCTGAATGGAGGATGGATAGGAGTGAGGAGAGACTTGAAGAGGGCCAACACTCAAGGAATGAGGTGATGATAATATATGATAATCAAGGCATGAGGTGATGAGGGCCTGTACCAGAGTGATGGCAGTATCAGAGAAGAGAAAGGGTCATTTTGTAGAGATATTGCAAAGGCTAAATCAATAGGCCTTGGCAACACATTGGATATGGGGGGGTGGGGGTGGTAAGAGGTAGTGAGGAGTTGAGAATGACTCTTAGGTTGCAAGCCTGGGGACTGGGAGGATTGTGTTACCCTCTATAACAGGCCTGCTCTATAATAATAGGCAAGTAGGGAAAAGATAGTGAGTTTTGTATTGAACATGTTGAGTTTAAGACCTCTACTGGACAGCCATTTCAAGATGCCTGAAAGGTAGTTGGAGATGGGAGATTGGATGACAGCAGAGAGGTTGGGGAACAATAGGTATATTTGAGAAGCATCAGCATAGAAATGGTAATTAAATCCATGGTTGCTGATGAGATCACCAAGTAAAGTAGTATAGAGGGAGAAGAGAAGAGGGCCCAAGACATAACCCCAAGGGACACCTATGATTAGAGAGAGTGATCTGTATAAAGATTCAGTAAAAGAGACAGAGAAGGAGCAGTCAGATAGATAGGAGGAGAGCCGAGAGAGTGGTATCCCTGAAAACCTAGAGAGAAGAGAGTATCAGAGGGGAGAGAGTGATCAAGAGTGTCAGAGGCTAGCACCGGCCCTGAAGTCAGGAGGACCTGAGTTCAAATCCGGCCTCAGACCAAACACTTGACACTTACTAGCTGTGTGACCCTGGGCAAGTCACTTAACCCCAATTGCCTTAAAAAAAAAGTGTCAGAGGCTGCAGAGAGGTCAAGGAGAATGAGGATTGAGAAAAGGCCATTGGATTTCACAACTAAGAAATCATTGGTAACTTTGAAAAGAGCAGTTTCGATGAAATGATGAGGTCAGACTCCAGATTGTAAGGGGTAACAAATTTTTGGACTTCGGGTTAAGAACTCCTACCCAGAGACAGATAGGGAAAGAATTAGATACATTGAGATTTGGGAATTCTCTGTAGTTTCGTGTTCTGTACTCACTCTCAAATAATGTTCTGACCAGCTTTTAATATGAATAGCCCCTGTGTGTAGACTTCCCACCTAATACTCTTCAGATCATGCTATAGTCCAGGGGCTGGCAGACTTCCCCCACCCTGTCCCAATGCCTGCTTTTGTAGGCCAGGTCAGTGAGCTAAGAATGCTTTTTTACATTTTTAAAAGCAATAAAACCTTCTTAGCTTGAGGGTGTATAAAATCTGATTTGGCCTCTGGCAGTAGTTTGCTTCACTGTGTAGTCAAGGAACGATTTGTTCAGTGCTTGTCTTTCTCTGGGTTTGGCATCAGTGTGTAGCTGAGGAGTTCTGTGGGAGTTTCTCAGCCTGGGGTTTCTTGAGAGCCCAGGGGGAATCTTGCTCATTAGCAGGTCCATGTGAATGGAGGTCAAGTGAAGCAAGTAACCAAGTTGAAAGGCAAATAAATTTATTAATGCACCAAGAAAGACTAGCGGCTGGTAGCAGCTTCAGTACATAGATTTGATTTATGTAGGTTTTTGGGCTCAGTCAATCAGCAGTCTTCTAGAGCAGAAAAGAAACTGGAGACCGGGGAGGTGTACAAACCTTGGGGGTCACAGGCCAGCTTTATCCTTTTGGGGAAATGTTTTTCTATGTGGTGTGTCTTATCAGAATTCTTTGTGTTGGCAGGAAGTTTCTAAGATGGTAGAGGTTTATTTTAAAATGGAACCATTCTTGTTTGTTCTGCTGTTTCCAACAAAGAGGAGAACCCATAACTCTGTTCCCTTGGCCTCAGAGGTTACTATATCTATGGAGATGCTCATCCTCTTCCTCCACAATGCCACTTAGCCCACCTTGGGGATCTCTTCTGGGAGATACTGGTAGGGATGAGGAGGTAGTCACCATCCTGCTGTCTAAATTGCTTTGGAGAGGAAAAATCCCCTTTCCACAACATAGTTTTCATTATATATTTGAAAGTCCCTTGTGAGGAGGAATGTCTCCTTATATAGAACCCTTAAAGGCTGATCTAATTTTTGTGTGCCAGCCTTAAAACATGTGCCTTTTAAAACATGACTAATAGCTAAGAATGTACATTTTTTTTTAAAGGAGGCAGTTCTAACATGCTATTCCCTCCAGTAATTCATCATCCCATTCCTTCATGGATAGGCAATTCTTCTTTGGGGTGTAACCTAAAATTTCATTCAGCAAGCATTTATTTGCCTGCTTTTATACAAGGGAATATAATGAGCACTGGAAATACAGAGGTAGACTCAAAGCCAGCCCCCCCTCAAGCAGCTTGTATTTTACTGGGGGACACAACATTCAAACAGATAAACAAGTACAATGCTGTTTGAGGGAGAGAGTGCTGACAGCTAGGAGTGGGGAGGGATGTCAGAAAGGTCTTCTGGCAGCAGGAATTGACCTTTGAAGGAAGCTAAGGAGCCTAAGGGGCGAAAGTAAGAAGGGAGTTTGTTGTGAATGTGTGAGATAACCTTTGCAAGGACGTGGGATGGGAAATGGAATAAAGTTCAGGGAACTGCAAATAGATCAGCTTTGCTGGAACATAGACTCCGTAAAGAAGGATCATGTGAAATAAGTCTAGAAAGGGAGGCTGGAAGTAGGCTGTGAAGAGCTTTAAATTCCCATCCAAGGAGTTTATTTTATCCTAGAGGCAATAGAAAGCCACTGAAGATTCTTAAACAGGCAAGTGGCATGATCAGACCTGTGCTTTACAAAGATGAGCTTGACACTTGTGCTGAACTTGGATTGGAGAGGAGAGAATCTAGAAAGTTAAAGGACATTTCTTCTTGTTTTTGTCTTGGTTAGGATGGAGAACATCTATTTGACTGTCTTATGTGCAGCAACACCTCCCTGACAGCTGGACTCTTTCATTATCTCTCTGCCTTCTGTATTCCTCTCTAAACCAGCAAGCAGAAGAGGTTGAGATGGCATTCTGACACATGGCTGATCTTCCTAGGGGTTAAATACCACACATAAGAAACAGTCTAACAAGCATCTTTCCAGAAAGCCTCTTTGAATGTGTACTTACCCTGGAGAGAGATTTGGGGATTTAACATTTTCTCTACCCATTAATTGCAGAGAATCTCATAGCTTTTTGAAGTTTAATTCCCTCCTTGATTGATTACCCTAAGACAGCCTGATTTATTACCATTACTTTTACAGAAATTTCTCCCACTTCATGTTAGCCTGCTGAAATGAAAGCAAGTCACCAAGAAGCTTTTGTAAAAAGTAGTTTAGCCCTAATGAAGCCACATACAAGAGGATAAAGAACACTGAATAAGCAGGAAGCAGACTTACCTAATGACATGTCACTCTAAGCACCTGCTGCCATGTAAACATGAGAGGGCCAGCTTGAATCCAGTGCTGTTGGAAATGTAGATATTTTGAGTAATCCCAGTTTATACCACAGGATTATAAGAAAGATTTTACTATGAAATTTACGATTCTTTTAAAAGATAGATGTACTACACAATCTAAGACATTTTCCTTTAAAATTTGAGTCACATCACATGCTCAGAAGGTTCATTAAAATATTGCCAGCTGAGGTAATATGCCATGGGTCAGGATGCCAATACTGTGCAACTCTGAGTAAGTTGCACACCCTCTGCAGGACTCAGTTTCTTTATCCTTAAAATAAAATGGGGGTAGAATGGGAGCAGGGAAGGGAGCTTCCAGTTAAGATGGTGAAAGCCATCCTGACCTGTGGCAAAAATAGCTTGAAACAATCAGGTGCTTTGAGTTAAAGTCAAAAGGCCCTCACACCAATAGGATCTCTGCTCTATTGTGTCTGAAAAGCAGCAGGACACAGAGCTAGTCTCAATAGTCATTGCACAAGAAGACAATGCTAGACATTGTTAAGTCTTGGAGCACTTAAAGCCGCAAAAAGAGATCAGGTCAGATCAGTGATCAGATTGCCGATTGTGTTGGGGGCCTTTGCAGGAGCCCTGATACTTTTTGTCCTCAGGCATCTCACTGGGGCCAATCATGCACCGAGCCAGCTTCTGATGGGATATTTTGTAAAGAAAAGGAGAGAGAGACAGGCTAAGGCCAGCAGTTGCATTGGGCCACCAGAAGACTGAGCAAAAGCCAAGGATTGCAAGGGAGAGAAAGTGGTAGAGCCTGATCTTAGCCAACCCAACCAGAACAGCAGAGGTAAAGCCATCCAGAAATTTAGAGGATACAAGGACAAACATGGCTTGTTCAACTCATCTAAGAATATAGGAGAGGAGGCGGCCAGGCCTAGGCACAAGGTCCCAAGAGAGGAATAACTCCAGAATAAGAGAGTCAATTATAGAGAGAAAAATGACTTGGCCACAAGATGGGAAGAAATGAAGCAAGAGGGAAAAAAAATGACATTAGACCTTCCAAGTGAAAAAAATTGGAAGGATAATAGATTAGAACAGAAGGTGGAAAACTTAACCAAGTAGTGGACTCACAGAAAAGCAAAATGGAGCAAACGAAACACAATGATTCCATGAGGCAACAAGAAATATAAGAAAGTCAGTTACTCAGATATTCAGAAGATCCCCTCAGAAATGGAGACTGCAGACCCATCAATGCCTGACCAATCTCTGTGACTGTTCATATTCTTCTAGAAATTGACCATGGTGGGTGTAGCCAGTATGCTACAGGCCTTCATCACTTTTTCCCAACATCATGGGAGTGCCAAGAGTCACTTTTGGGTAGACCACTTGTCATTCTTTATTCTTGCCATGTGACCATCCTGTCTTCTTTTTCAGTCCTACATTCCTTGATTATATCCTTTACTTTTATCCTTTGGAGTTTCTCATTAATTATGTGTTACAGCTTGCTCACATGTACCATGTACCTCTCCACTGACTTCTGTGTGATACTCTATTTTAGTTCTTTGAAAGCAATAATATTCCATGTCTCACTGACACATAATGACACCTGCAAAATGCTATTATTGAAAAGCTGGGCCTTTGCTCCATGGGAAGCATGGAGTCAGTAAAACAAACAACCAAAACTTTGTAATTTACCAAAAGCAGTCTAGCCCTCACTTCTTCTTTCCAACTCTGAGCTCAGTTTATTGTCTTATTGTACTGTCTGTCTCAGATACACATACTGTTGAACAAATTCAGTAGGGTGTTCACCCAAATGCATGTCGAAATCTAGGCTATAGACATTCTACATTGACTTGATCTTTCCTATATGGATGGACAGATAGGTCAGACTCCTGTGAGTGATTACAGATTTCTCCACAGAGCTTCTGCAATATCTTGGGTCTTGAGATCATCAGCACAATGTCACCTGCACACAGGCCCAACTGGAAGACCTTACCACCCACAGTGAATCCTTTGGCCACCTGGATTCTGTCACATAGCTCCTCTACCACAATGGCAAATATCTTTGGCTAGCATAAATCTCCTTGTTTTATTCAGAACCTGATGTTTATTCTCATAAAATCACTAAACAGAGTGATTTCTGTTGTTACATCTTTCAAGAAATCCTGAATGATCTTGATGTATGGGGGTGGAGAAAAGGGAGAGGGAGACACTTCCCTATAAAAGAACCTATAAGTGATCAAAAATAACTGAACTAGAAAATAGGTTGAGAAGAGATAATAGATTAGAAAGCAGAATCCTACAATTTGTGTTTACCAGAAACACACTTGAAACAGAGATTCACACTTTTAAAATGAGGGGCTAGTGCAGAATCGTTTTTGCATTGGGTAAATTTAAATATTCCCTGCCTGGAAATGGGGGAAATGGGCTGCCTAAGGAGGGGTGAAATGTTGGAAATGGAATAGCTCAAAACTTCTGTACAGATCAGCAGTGTTATTGGGTCCAGGAGTAACTGCTGCACTTTCAGCCTAGGCAAGATAGAGAGACCTGATCTCAAATAAACAAAGAAGCAAGCAAGCAAATAAAATGTTTAAATATTTACAAAATTGTAAAATAGTCATTAAGAGAGTGAGAAATAGAGGATTTAAATAACTTAATAACAGGAAAAAGAAATTGAATATTCATAGAGGAACTACCAAGGGAAAAAAGTCCAGGACCAGGTGGATTTTCAAGTGTATTCTATTTCAAGGAACTGTTAACTTCAAATTACTTAAATTGTTTTACTAAAATTGGAAAAATAAATATATCCTACGAAATACTTTCTGTGAGACAAATATAACTCTGATACCCAAACCAAGGAGAGATCAGAGAAAGAGCATTATATCCAAATATTTAGAATGACTACTGATGCAGAAATAGTAATTAATTAGCAAAGAGGCTACAGCAACATATTAAAAAAGTTTTTTTTTCTTGGTTATGTTTATATCAGAAATTCATGGTGGCTCAATATTAGGGAAACTGTGTGCGTACTACTATGTTTTAGTAACAAAAAGCTATCAATAGTTGTAGAAAAAGCTTCTGACAAAATACAAGACACCTTTATGTTAAAAAAAAAAAAGTAAAAAGAATAGAAATAAACAACAAGTATTCCTCAATTTATAAATGATATTTAAAACCAAGGGTAGTGTTATCAGTGATGGGAAAATTCTAGAGGCCTTCCCAATAAGATCATGGCAAAACAAGGATGTCCATTGTCACTACTGTTCTTTGATGTAGTTCTCGAAATGTTAAAGATAGCAATAAGAAGAGAAAAAGACATTGAGGGAATAAGTATAGGCAAAGAAATAAAATTATAGCCTTTGGAGATGATTGCCTGGTTTAGATAATTCTAGATATTCACCTGAAATTAAATGAAACAATTTCCGTAAAGTGGAAGGACATAAAATAAAACCATAAAAATTATCAGACTTTTTATATATTAGCAACAAGACACAGCAGGAAGAGATAAAAGAGAAAGTCCTTTCAAAATAACTACAGAATGTTTCAAATATCTGTGTCTACCTAACAAGATAGAAGGAAATTATATGGATAGAACTACAATGTGCTCTTTTCAGAAATAGGCTGAAATAATTAGAGAGGAATTGACTGGGCTATGCTAGTTGATCTGGATGAAGATCCAGTAAAGGAGACTGAGAAGAAGCAGTCTGATAGGGAAAAGGAGAACTAGGGAGAATGGTGTCCTGACAACCCTCTTTTATGTGAGATAATTTACCCCATTCTACCTCTCCCTTCCCCGTTTTCCCAATGCATCCCTCTTTTTCCTTCCTTCATTTTATTTATTTTTTTAGTTAGTCCCATTATAGTCAATTCATACTCATGCTTTCTGTCTATGTGTACTCCTACTAACCACCCTAATAATGAGAATGTTCGTAGGAGTTCCTACATCTTCCCATGTAGGAATGTAAACAGTTTAACCTTATTGAATGCCTTATGATTTCTCTTTCCTCTTTATCTTTTTATGCTTCTCTTGAGTCTTGTATTTGAAAGTCCTTTGTTTCATTGAATATCCATTTTTCCCTGTGAAGGATTGATTATATTCCATTTTGCTGGGTAGGTGATTCTTGGTTGTAATCCTAGCTCCTTTGCCCACCAGACTATCATATCCAAGCCTTTTGATCCTTTAAGGTAGAAGCTGCTAAATCTTGTGTTATCCTAACTGTGGCTCCGTGATATTTGAGTTGTTTCTTTCTGGCTGCTTGCATTACTTTCTCCTTGACATGGGAGCTCTGAAATTTGGCTATAACATTCCTGGGAGTTTTCATTTTGGAATCTCTTTCAGGAGGTGACTGGCGGGTTCTTTCAGTTTCTCTTTTTCCCTCTGGTTCTAGGATATTAGGGCATTTACCTTGGTAATTTCTTAAAAGATGTTGTGTAAGCCCTTTTTCTGATCATGGCTTTCACATAGTCCAATAATTCTTAAATTATCTCTCCTCAATCTTTTTTCAAGGTCACTTGGTTTTCCAATGAGATAGTTCACAGTTTCTTCTTATTTCTTCTTCCGTGTGGCCAATTCTGCTTTATAAGGGGTTCTTCTCTATAGTGGATTTTTGTGCCTCTTTTATTACCATTTGGCCTATTCTGTTTTTTAAAATGTTATTTTCTTCATTATTTTTTGTGCCTCTTTTACCAAGCTGTTGATTCTTTTTTCATGATTTTCTTGCATCACTCTCATTTTTTCCCCAATTTTCCCTCTACTTCTTGTATGTGATTTTTAAAATCCTTTTTGAGCTCTTCCAGCACTTCTTTTTTTGGGGAAGGGGGTGCTGAGACCAGTTCACATTTTTCTTTGAGGCTTTGTTTGGAATTGTTTTGACTTTGTTATTTTCTTTTGAGTTTGTGTTTTGATTCACCTTGTCACCATAGTAACTTTCTTTGATCAGGTTCTTTGTTTTTTGTTTGCTCATTTTTCCAGCCTATTTCTTGACATAACTTTATGTTAAAGTTGGGCTCTGCTGCCAGGTGGAGGGGGTACTGCCCAAGCTTCAGGTTTTTCATGCTGCTGTTTTCAAAGCTAGTTCTTGAGGTCTGTAAATTTTCAGTTTTTCCAAGGTAGTGAAATCTAAGGAGACGTGTGGTCACTGCTCTCCTGGCCTGTGCTGTAGTCTATAAGTGACTACTAGATATTTTTTCCATGCTGGACCTCTAACCAGGACCCCTGTACCTCTGTGGCCACACACTCTAGTATGCTAGTGTGCCTCCTCACCCTGGGAATGTGACCTAGAACCACATATGGGCAATGCAACAGAGTCCTGAACCTAGTGCCAGCAAAAGATCCCCTATAATGTCCTTGTGACCAATTGTCCACTGTCTGTGGGCTGAGAGCTCTGAACTGCTGAGTCAGTCACCCCCCCCCCCCCCCCCCCAGGTCTGCTGCTGGCCTGCAAGGGTGTGGCCCGCTCTGGGCTACACTTCACCAGGGAGACAGACCTTTCCTGACGACCTTCTAAGTTAGCCTGAAAAATGGTTTCACTCTATCCTTTTGTTGGTTTTACTGCTCCCGAATTCATTTTGTGGCATTATTTTAAAGTTGTTTGGAGGAGCATTTGAGAGAGCTCAGATGAATTCCTGTCTTTACTCTGCCATCTTGGCTCTTACAGTTAGAATTACAAGAGAAAAAGTGAACAGAAAATATCTTTGCTGAAAATTGTGTGATAAAGATATCATATATATGCATGTGTGCATATACTTACTAGCTGTATGAACTTTGGTAAGTTATTTAACCTCTGTTTGCCTCAGTTTTCTTAGCTGTAAAATGGGGATAATAATAGCACCTACTTCCCAGGGTTGCTATGAGGATCAAATGAGATAATATTTGTAAAAATGCTTAGCTCAGTGAATGGTAATGGTAGGTACTATATAAGTACTATCTATTATTAATAACAATATTAATAAGCAATTTATAACATTAATAAATCATTCCCTAAATATGGTTAACAAATAATAAAAACATATTAATAATTATTAATAAATAAGGCAATTATTACAAATATATATATAAAAAGAACAGTTCCCTGATAAATAAGTGTTTAAGGGATGTGAACAGGCAGTTCTCAAAAGAAGAAATCCAAGCTATCAACAACCCTAAAAATGTAGTACAGTAAAAACGGAAACTAAAGCAAATATGAGGTTCCATCTTATATCATTCATATTGGCAAAGGTAACAGTTACCAGTAAGTATTCATTAAGAACCAAGCACTGTGTGCCCGTACTAGGTATCGAGGATTCAAATACAACAAATGAAACAATCCCCACTTGCAGGAAACTTTTATTTGTAACTTGGGGCTCAAAGTCCATTTGTATAAGACTCTCAATAATGGAGATTGGTGTCAGAGGGGTTCTTAACATAATAGGGCCATAGGTAGATTTCTGGGGGCCATGAACTTAGATGAGGGGGAAAAACATTTCAGCCTTATTTTTATGAGTCTAGAACTAAAGTTTAACATTTCCTTCACTTATTAAAAATGTTATTGTGAAAAGGCATCCATAAACTTTCCCAGATTCCTACCAAAGGAGTCCTTGATACCACAGAGCCTAAGAAGCCATGGATCAGTCTAGCCTCTTCATTTACAGCAAAAGATACCGAAACTCTGAGCAGGGAAGTGAGTTGCCAAAGCCACACAGCTAGTTACTTTTAGTCTTATTTACCAGTTTCTTATGCTGATTTCCTCCCTCCTAGATTAAGGTTATCCCTTGTTTGCTTGGATTTATTCCTTCAGATTTGATTCTTTAGTATGGGACTAACCTTTAGTCTGGTAGTGTTGTCAGGAGGTTGCGTATTGATCAGTTCAATTAACAGGCTTTCTTTGTTTAAATTTGAAGATTTTCTCACAAAAATATATTAAAGGCAGTTTGAATTGCTTTATTGTCCTTGTAAAGTTTCCAAGAGAAGCAACATCTCAAGACACACCCCAAGGCAGAAGATGTTGTAGGACTTCTAGACCAAATGATGCATCAGTGAAAGAGTTAATATGTGTCTCATTACTTACTAGCAAGAAATGACTTTGTCATGGGAGAAAATCAAGCTCATTAAATACATTTTTATTGACAAAGAAGCCCAGTTTAGTAACTTGCCATTTGGTGTCACTAGAAGCCAGTTACACACACACACACACACACACACACATTCAGACCATCCCCAAAATAGTCTTCCTTTCTGACCATAGTCTTTTGGGGCTCCAGAGCCAGTCCAGTGGGCTTCCAGTACCAGAAGTGAATTCAAGCAGCTGGCAAATCCTTTTGATCTGGGAAAATTAGGTGTAATTTCTTTTCCTCTCTCATTTGCTGTTTTTATTCTATCTTGACTATCTCCTTTATGAATAAATTGATGAGCTGCAATTAAACATCACAAGCCAGTTGTGAAAGAAGGGTTTTGAACTCTTTCTTTTCCCTTCCCCACATCTTTGAGTGGCACCCAGGTTCTAAATAGTGATATTGTAGGGAGGGATAGGAGGTGTCTAATTGCCCACTCTGCAAAGGAGCCAGCAAAAAAAAAAATAAATAAATCCATTATAACCTGCAATGATTTTGCCTTGTGAATAACAGTCAGAAGATCTGGTATTATGAGTATTGCTATTTACTAAAATAGAGCTATGTCTTAGGAGCCAAGATAAGATGGAGGCAGACAGAGAAGAAAACAGCAAAAGAGGCCAGCAGTGGGATCAAAAATATGATGTTATAGTGTTATCCATGAAGTTGATTCCAAAATTTAATTCTTATTATTAAGTTTCATCTTTTCAATGTTGTTCTGATTTTTGTACATTCATTTATTCAACAGTTTTTTATTGATTTCCTTTGACATGTTAAGCACTATGAGAAATATATAGAGATATATAAATATAGAGATAGTTCTTACCCTCCAGGAACTTTTAATATGATATTAATGAGTATGTGGGCAGTTAGTGCAGTGGATAAGAGTACCGGGCCCAGAGTCAGAAAGATTCATCTTCCTAAGTTCAAACTTGACTTCAGACACTTACTAGCTGTGTGACCCTGGGCAAGTCATTTAACCCTGGTTGCCTTAGTTCCTCCTTTTTAAAATGAGCTGGAGAAGGAAATGGCAAACCACTTCAATATCCTTAGGGTCACCAAGAGTTGGACATGACTGAAAAAACGACTGAACAACATTGAATATGCATTATGTCGTCTGTCCTTCATAACTAAATTAGCAACACGCTTGACCTGCTGTTGGCAAGACATGTGCCTTTAGTTTTGACCAAAATTATATGGGTTCCACCAACCTGTTCCCACAATCTCTCTTAGTCGTAATCAAATGCATGTATTAGCAAAGTGGTTCTTTCTAGTTAGAGGAAGCATTTTCTAGGTGTTGCATGGAGTGAAGCTAAATCTCTGCAGAGGAAAAACTTGACATTCTGTGTTTTGGGCACAAGCCTACCAGAGACAGATTTATTGGTTGAATTCATTCTATTTCTAAATATCTCTTAGAGAATGAAATGATAGAAATCCATCTCCTTCCTTTGAAAATATCTAGTATAACTATTTTTGAGTTCCAATTTGTAGTTTTCTTTTTTTAAATAATATTTTATTTTTCCCAACTACGTGTTAAAACAATTTTTAAACATTTTTTTAAAGTTTTGAGTTCCAAATTCTGATTTGTAGTTTTCAGAGAACAACAACAACAACAAAATTGAATAATAAGATACAACATAGTTACAGAGCTCAGATGAAAGTTCAGCCAATGGTTTTGATTCATCACACTGAATAATAGCACTTAAATGTTGGAACATCCTGAAGAATCATTCATTTTAAACTACTATTTAATCCCTTCAGTGGTGGAGATGGGCAGTGACCTTAATTAGATTAAGTATGGTTACCACCCTAATCTATTTTCCAGGAATTAAGAGTTCCTTCTTAAACTTTGACCCAGTTTCCTTTCAGAAAGTGGTCAGTTCTTTGAAAATAGCATAAAAAGATTTCATTGCATTACATTATTGATAGGTAAAGCAAAATACAATTGTCTCATTTAGGATCCTGGACTTCAGAAATATATAGCCTCAAGACGTAGTGGAGAATGGAGCTTCCAAATGTCTCCTTTTTTGGGGGGGGGGGTTCAGAACCAATTAATCTGAAGAATAATATTTTGTGATTACTTCTAGGATCTCATTTTGTATCTGCTCTTATTTTTTCAGGCTGTGTGAAATCAGTAGCAAAATAAATCATTCTAATTGATCCATTCTAGTTGGTTCTTTTTTTCCTCTTCCTTTTCTTTCCCCCCTTAAAAATAACAAAGCAGTGCCCACATCAGATTATGTGTTTGTTTTATGTGATTCTCTTTGGGACCATTGAGGACAGTAGGATTCTGAAGGAATGCTTATCCCTTCTTCCCCTGTTAGAATGTAAGTACTTCATCATTGTTTGCTGTTATCACTGAGTCATTTTTCAGTTTTGTCCAAGAGTTCATGATCCCATTTGGGGTTTTCTTGGCAAAGATACTGGAATGGTTTTCTATTTCCTTCTCCAGTTCATTTTACAGATGAGGTAACTGAGGCAAACACGATGAAGTGACTTGCCCAGAGTCATGCAGCTAGTAAATGTCTGAGGTTGGATTTGAACACAGAAAGAGGAGTCTTTTTGAGTCTAGGCAGTGCTCTACCACTGCGCCACTTACCTGCCCATAAAATTAGTTTCCTTTGCAATCCTATGTATTTTTCTTTTTTTATCATTGTTTAGCCCCATCCAGTTGCATAAAGGAGTATCTACCTTTATAGGTTTCTCTTGACTCCTATGTTTGTATTTCAAAGTTTCTATGAAGTTTTGGTCTTTTTTTTTTTAAATGCTTGAAAGCCCTTGATTCCACAAAAACTATTTCTTTTCATTGTAGAATTAGTTTTGCAGATTAGAGGTTGTTTGTTTTGTTTTGTTTTGCTGTTGTTTTTGGAGGGAAGGATTGGTTGTAAGACTTTGTCTTTTGCCTTTTGGTTGATCATATTCCAAGACTTCTTTTTTCGTTATACACGCAAGTCTTATGTGATCCTGAGTATTTATTTATGTTCCTTGGTATTTATGTATGTATGTATGTGTATATTTATTTATTTATTTTGGTGAAGCAATTGGAGTTAAGTGTCTTGCCCAGAGTCACACAGCTAGTGAGTGTTATGTGTCTGAGGCCAGATTTGAACTTAGCTCCTCCTGACTCCAGGGCCGGTGCTCTATCTACTGTGCCACTAAGGTGCCCCTAGTTCTTTGGTATTTAAACTCTTTCATTCTATATGCTTGCAGTATTTTTTTTCTTTGACTTAAAAGCTCTGAATTTTAGCTGTGATTTTCCTGAGTTGTTTTCAGCTTGGAGTACTTTCATTCTAATGATTTTTAAATTCTCCCTCCTCAACCTGTTTTCTAGATCACTTGCTCTTTGTAGTAGATATTTCACATTTTTTCCTATTTTCCCCACTCCCCCCCATGTTTTCTTGTTGTCTCATTTAATGAGTTCTGATTACTTCCTTTTTTTCAGGGATTCTATTACTTGGGACCAATTTTTTTTTAACCTTCTTTTCTAAGCTATTTATTCTCCTTTCATTTTAAAATCTCTTACTTCATTTCTTCTAGACGGTCTTGGGGTCTTTCCCTGACCATGCCATTTCTTTTCCCTTTGATCCTTTGTGTGTATCTGCATGTACTTTCTTCTGGGTTTACCTCTTAACTTACATTTTTTCTTCATCATGTTTATTGTTTTCTTCTATTTATATATATTTCCAGCATCAGTATTTGAATTGGGACTTTGTTCTAGGCCCAGGTTCTTTCCCCTTTGGTCCTCTTGGATGGGTTAGATGGGCCTTGTTTGTTCTTGTGCCTCCTATAGTACGGGTGCTGCTTCCTCTGCTATTCTGGATGTGGGATTTGGTAGTAAGCCCCATCCACTGCCTCAGTCTCTAGCTTCCTTCAGCCTCCTCAGGGTCTTGCTATGCGTACTGGCCTGGGCCCATCTCTGTCGTCTTCTTGCACAGTCCTTTGTTTAGTGTGTGTCCTGCCTTCTGCTATTGACCTGAAAGACCTTAGTCTGATGTTGGAGATCTCATGAGTCAGATCTCCTGCGAAGCTATGATTCTCAGTACTCTGAGGGGTGCACGGATAGGTCCTGTCTCCCTATACAGTGACCTGTAGGAGCATGAGCAGCCACCACTTCTGCTTTGGTGGAACTAGATCCTGGCCCTGACCGCTGATTATTGGAGTCAGTACTGTTTTGTAGCCTCCCTAGAGTTTCCTTATTTAGACTTACTTACCTGAGCCCTTTCTGGTTTCTCTGATGGAACCCCTGTGCCTGTGCCTGTCAGCTTCTGGCCAACTTTGTATCCAGGCCTGGATCGAAGGACCTTCCTTCTATTTCTCATCAGTTTTCATTATCATTGCTCCATCTAGAGTTCTTTTCAGATATTTATTGGGATGTGTGTGTATAACCTTTTATGTCATCATCATCATCTATAAACTTTCATGTCATCATCTCAACCAGAAGTCCTGAGTAAATGTTCTCATCATCTCTCTCTATTTTGTGTTAATCGTCACCTACCCCAAACCCTATAATCGTCACAGCCTTAGGGACACAGTGCAGCTTGTATACCTGATGATGTTAGCCATTAGTGTTATTTTATTTGCTCTTTGATGTGCCCTTCAGGAGAGTGTGTCAGTGGTATTCTAAGCCCAACTCCACTTAGTTAATCTTTGCAGTAATCGATAGAATAGTAAATGTACACACATGGTGTGTGTGTGTGTGTGTGTGTGTGTGTGTGTGTATTGCTTTGTTTGATATATTTCCTACTGAAATTCCCATGAGCTCAAAGAATCCTGAGGTCCCTGGAAGGGGATTCCCTCTTCTTCCACTGCCATGGGGTTGATGGTCACAATCCTTTGTTAATACTGAAATCTTCTATGTGCCCTAAGTCTCCTTATCCTGTCCTGGCACTTCCCTGTTTTCTGAACTCTCTTTTGACTCTTGCTGGCAGATCATGGGAATGGCCACTCCAAACACCAAGCATAAACTATTATCACCAATTATTCTCTGTAAACCTTCTTCTGTTTATCTCCTCATTTCACACCGCCTAATTTTGCCTTCAATACTATGGTGTGGTATTATTTGCATGGGAAAGAGCATAGTCATCTATCTGGCCAAAAAGGATCAAAATTCACGGTTTTATGTATCATTTCCTTCCCTAGACTATGACCTCAGTTGCTTACTAGCCATATGACTCTTGCTTGGTCACTTAACTACTGTCTGCCTCAGTTTCTTATCTATAAATGGGGATAATAATAGCATCTATCTTTCAGAATTGTTGTGAGGATAAAATGAGATCATATTTGTAAAGTGCTCTGCAAACAGTAAAAGTGCCACCTAAATACTATTATAGTTATCCCTTCCACATTTCAGGGGTTAGGGGCATGGAGCCCTGGAAATCTGGGAAAATCTGTGTAAAATTTTTTGGCCCTCCCTTTGTACCAGAGGAGAAGTCTGGATTTTTTTCTTTTTCTTTTATGGGGTGTTTATAGTACCTTATTTTAAAATTTGGGTTAAGTATTTGGTCATAGGCTCTGTGTCATCTGCTGGCCTTCACATGTCATCTGCAGCTTCCACAAAACTCCCCCAAAATTCTCATTTAATTTCCCCATGATGGAGAAGGTCACAGTGTGGAAAAAATAACTGTATTAATTATCATAGTTGTCAGTGAGCCTTCCTATTGACTGCCAGATCAGTTATAAACTGTTTTTTAAGGCCCCACACAATCTGGCACTAATGTACCTTTCTAGCCTGTATTCTACAAACTCCTTCTCTTCTTACAAGAATGTTTAGGTTATCCTATCCTGAAAACAGCCCTCCTGTTGATCTTGGCACATCTCCTGTAGGATGAGTTCTCGCACTTCCCAGCCAGACTTTTGGAGTCATTTAGATTCACTTCCTTCACTTTCAAACAGTGATTCATTCCTCACCAGCCACCCCGCTACAGTCCGACTTCTGTCCTCATCGCTTACTAAATCTGCCCTCTCCCAGGTAAGCACTGAACTCTTAACTGCCAGATTCAATATCAGCTTCCTCAGATCGGATTCATCTTTACCTTTCTGCAGCATTTGAAAATCCTTCTTGGTATTTTCCTCTTCCTCCAGGACACTGGCCACTCCTGGTTCTCTTCCCGTGTATCTGACTCCTTTCTTTCTGTCTCCTTTCTTCTTCTCATCTTCTAAGTAGGGATGGCCACCAAAGCTTTGTTCTCAGTCTTCTTTTCTTTTTCTCTTGGTAAGCCTAACTTCTCTCATGGCTTCAGATATCTACTGTGTGTCACTGACCCCCACTCTATATATTGAGCCTTGATCTCTGTCTCCCCAAGCACCAGATTCATCCAGCAAGTATTTATGAAGTGTGTACTTTGGGCCAGGTCCTATGCTGACTTTGGAAGAGCCAAAGGCAAAAATGATACAATTCCTGCCCTCAAGGAGCTTGCAGTCTTTTGTATCTGTGTCTTAAATACCTACAGGACACCTCTACCTAGATTTTTCTGGCATCTCAGATTTAGTGTATTTAAACCTGGCCTCTGAGTCCTGTCTAGATCTAAATATGTGATCCTGTAAATGTATCAATGTTGTCTTTTATTCTTGGCCTTCCTCCCAAATGCCCCATTTCTGTTGCTGACACCATTGCCTTCCTAGTCACCCAGGCCTGAAATTGCTTCCCACCATCCACACCCAATTAATTGCCAGGTCCTGTTGATTCCACCTCCATGGTCCCTCTGGAATCCATCCCTTCTTTTTTGCTACGTTGATATCAGCCTCGTTCAAGCTCTCATCAGCTTTCACCTGAGTTATTATATTAACCCCTTAACCTGCCTAATCTTCCTAAAGTACTACTCTCACTTTGTTCCTGTCTCCTCAAAAACTTGGTGATTATAGAATCACAGATTTAGAGGTAGAAGAGACCTAATTGATCATTGAACTCATCCCTTTTTTCTAAATATGAGGAAACTGAGACCCAGAGAAACTAAGTGACTTGGCCCAGGATCACACCTTTAATAAATGGGGCAAGATTTGACCCAGAACTTCCTTATTCCAAGTCCATTGCTCTATCCATCATACCACCTAGACTTCCTAGAAACTCCTTACCCTGCCGATTAAGGCCTTTCACAATCTGATTTCAATCTACCTTTCTGTCCTTATTTTTTCTCACTACTTCCCTTCTTATACATTCTTCATTCAGCTAAACCAAACTATTAACTGTTTTTTTTTAATCTCATTACTTTCTGAGTTCCTCTTTACTTTTTTTTTTTTTTTTTTTTTTTTTGCTGAGACAATTGGGATTAAGTGACTCACCCAGAGTCACACATCTAGTGAGTGTTACATGTCTGAGGCCGGATTTGAACTCAGGTCCTCCTGACTCCGGGACTGGTGCTCTAAGCACTGCGCCACTGAGCTGCCCCTTAGCTCCACTTTCTCTTCTTTTTTTGCATCAGTTGGTATCCATCCATGCTTAGAAGGCAGTTCCTCTGTACCTCTGACAATGGGAATTCTTTTCGTGAATACAGACCTCACTCTTTTCTCCTTGAAGCCCTTTTTGGAACACCCCCATCCCAAACTGTTCCCAGCCTCTAAGCTATGATGAAAGTGATCTCTTCCTGTCCAAGTGTTCTGATAACAATTTATCTTGACTTTTTCCTTTCTCTCCTTTGCCCCTAATAATATTCTGCTTTGAATCATGCAGTGCTCTGCCAGGTAGTTTGTAATTTCCTTGACGACAAACACTATCACTCATTTTTTTTTTGGGGGGGCAAGGCAATGGGGTTAAGTGACTTGCCCAGTGTCACACAGCTAGTAAGTGTTATGTGTCTGAGGCTGGATTTGAACTCAAATACTCCTGACTCCAGGGCCGGTGCTCTATCCATTGTGCCATGTAGCTGCCCCAAACACTATCACTCTTTATCCTTGTATTCCTGGCACCCTGTACAGTGCTTTACAAATAGTTGGCTCTAAGGAATTGTTGGTTGAATTGAGTCAAGCCTCACCTCATTCTTTCAAGCACTTTGCTTTATGATTCTACCACTCCCCCTTGGACTTGCAGCAAAGGGAGGCAGAAGATTCCTCCTCTCTCCCCTCCACTTCCCTGTGTCCTGCCCCCAAATAGCAGATGTGGTCTATAGCTCAAGCTTGTTGCTTTGAGACTTTGTACTTTCATAGGGTCCCTATGTCAAACTAAAAAAGAGAAAATGCAGAGTAGATTCAGCATTAAAAAGCCACAGTAATCCTGTTCCTTTTCTGATTGGTCAGACTGTTTGCCATCCACACATCCTCCTGGTTGAATGAATGACTGAGGACTAGTAATAGTTTTAGTAGCTGTAGTATAGAAGTAGCATCCAAGGCCAGCTTAGAAGCCACCTGCTCCATGAAGCTTTCCCCAAATAAAATATGACTCAATGAGAAAGAGGTTATGTTTATCATTTTATTCCTTGTACTCTATCTGAAGTACAAGTCTCTTCCTCAGATTTTTTGTAGAATTTCGTCTGTATCTCTTCTATCCACTTGTCACATTTTGCCATATATCAGTTATTCATGCACATCCCTTAGATAGAAGGTCATTAAAGTCTGTCTTGTTTCATCTTTGTGTTTCTAGAACCTAACATATCACCCTGCTGCAAATAGGCACTTAATAAATGTTTGTTGAATTGAATTAAACATCTTGTTATAATAGAAAGAAAGTTGCCCTGGGAGTCAGGAAGTCTTGGTGAGGCAGGATGGCATCTGGACACAGCATGGGATTCAGGGTCGGGAAGACTGGAAGTCTGGGACTCAAATCAGGCTTCTGATACTAACTCTGTGACTTCAGTCTCCTTATCTGTAAAATGAGGGGTTTGGACTCACTGGCATTGAAACTGGTGCCTCCTAGCTTGAATCTGTGCCTCTATGACCTGAGATTGAATCCTGAGTGCCGTTTATAAGCTGTATAACTTTGGGTAAGTCACTTTCCCACCCTCGTCCTGAGTTTCCTTCAGTGCAAAATTAGGGAGTTGGACTAGATATATCCTAAGAGCTCCTTTTTTTTTTTTTAAACCATCAAGTTCTATGACTCCTATGAATTGAATTTCCCCTACTTTGGCCAATCATCTTGTGGAGGTTCTAACAAGGAATGAAAAAACCATGAATCCAGTAGTTGCCTAGTCTAATAGATGGTCTGGATACAGTGGTATCAAATTCAAATAGAAATGGATCCCTGGGGCAACATAATGACTTAGAAAACTACAAATTAACATTATCTATGCCGTACTATATTTTTTATTAAACATTTCCCAATTACATTTTGATTTGGTTCCCCAACTGAGTTTGCTGCCTCTTATCTGGAAGAACAGACCAGTTGCATAACCAGCAGCTGCAAACCAGGGCATATGCACAGCTCTCCTTGCTACACATACGAGGAGCAATCTACATAGATATTACTGTGCACTTCTGGGAAGAAGGAAAGTGGAGTAGGTGGATTTTTGGAGTGTTTGGAATGACTGCTTTTCCATGAAACATCACCACTGGGTCATAGGTATGGTATGTTGCTGAGTGTTTGTCTAGGACTGATCAGCATGGGAAGGTCTGAGGTGTAGGGTTGGCAGAATCAAACAGCAGCACCATCTAGTGAAGTGGCAGCTGTATTTGTAAGGGGGCTTATTGTCCTGCTCCTCTTGAAGACCACTTTTTTCATTCTTTGCTCTAGAACATGTGAAAAATGCTCCTCTCTGCTTGTATCTAATTAAGCTAGGATGAAACTTTACCCTGCTGCTTTGCTGGCAAATTCAATAATGATGAATTAAATAGAATATTTGCAGTGCTAATGTGAACAGGGTTTAAAATAATGTACACAGCTCACTTAATTACATTCCATGTGATTTTCTTCCCCCTTCAAAAAATGTTCTTCCAACATTCAGTCAAATTGCACCAATTTTTCCTTCCTAAAATAGCCCTTGATTTCCTCCCCCTACTCTTACTGCAGTAATTTACTATTTGTGCTTCTCTGGTTCCATGCTTGGAATATATTTATCCACCTATTTTTATTTTTTTTTTAAATTTTGTTGTTTAGTTTGTCCATCTGCAGCAGCCACAGCATTTCTATCACCGCTTCTCTAACTTTTCCCATTGCTCTTTCTGCAAAGTAAGGGAATAGCCAGCCAGAGTGACGCACATCAGGGACCTTCTGTACCCTGAGACTTCTCCAGTAGCTCATTTCTCCCCCTTCCCTTAGAACTTGCCCTGGTAACTTCTTTAGCAGTAAGTTGGAGGGTGAGGGGACATGGACACTTAAGTATCTTATGACTCCTAGACATAAAATAAGCAAGAAGCCTGATCAAGAGAAGTTAAGAAACATTCATTAAGTGCTTATTATGTACCAGGCATTATGTTAAGGGCTGAGGATACAAATTCAAGCGCAAAGCAAGATAGTCACTATCCTCAAGGAGCTTCCATTCTAATGGAGGAAGACAACATATAAAGGGAGCTAAAAAGCTGATTGAGGATAAACACCTGGGTCTGCAGAAGTGGGTAAGGTGCCCACATAGGGATGTGGGGGTGAAGACTGAAGAATGCAGGATGGCTAGTCTGGGTCCTTCCTCAAAATGGAGGAATTCTAAAATAGGCGTGATAGTTCATTGAATTACAAAGCAGCATGACCCTTGTTTTCCTCAGTAGGTCATTGAATTACAAAGCAGCATGACCCTTGTTTTCCTCAGTAGGTCATTCTTGGGCCAACTTTATTAAGCAGATTTTTTAAAGGAAATCCTCTTCCAGGGCCTCATCGTGGAACATGGAGGTGACTGGATTCTTGAAGGCTGTTGCAGTGGAGCATAAGCTATCTTTCGAGGTGGTGTGGTGGATGGAGTTAGGAAGACCTGAGTTAAAATCTGGCCCGTCACTTATTAGCTGTGTGACCTTGAACAAGTCACTTAACTTCTGTTTGCCTCAGTTTTCTCAACTGTAAATGGGGATAATAATAGTCCCTTCCTCCCAAGATTGTTGTGGAGATCAAATGAGCTAATATTTGGAAAGAGCTTAGCACAGTGCCTGGCATATAGTAGGCACTTAATAACGCTTATTCCCTTCCCCTCTTATGAATTTTGTCTATTATTCTAGGACAGAGTACTCCATCCATACAGATGGAATTATTGATCTTTTGAAGCATTAAAGTAAGAATATTAGTACAGAAAATCTAGGCGTCTCTGAAAGTTCTGAGTGAGGGAGAAAAGATTTTTGATCAGACTGCCCTTCTTTCAGATGGCGCACAAGCAATAAAATAAGAAGCATAACCTCCTGAGCTTTCTAAAATTATCAGAAACTTGCAACAAAACACTTGTGTTTGGTACTGATTGAAACAGCAAAGTTTATCAGTGGAACAGAGTAGGTATACAATATGTAGAAAGAAATGAATGTAGTAGTTTGTCCCCAACTAGTGGGGTAAAGACTCATTCAATAAAATCTACTGGAAAAACAAGGAAGCAATGTGGTAGAAATTAGGGTTAGGACAACATGTCGCACCATATTACACAATTAAGTACCAAATGGAAACATAACAGATATAACATGTCATATCACAAACTAATTGGAGTAGCAGAGAAGGCAAATACCCTTCAAACCATGCATAGGAGAAGAGTTCTTGACCAAACCAGGTATAGTGAGGATCATAGGTGATAAAATAGATGATTTTGATTATAAAATTTAAAAGCTTCTGTACAGATAAAACCAGTGCAGGTAAAATTAAAAGGAAAACAGTTAATTGGGAAAATATTTGCAGCAAGATTCTCTGATAAATATATCATTTCCAAGATATATTAAGAACTGAGTCAAATAAATAGGAACAAGAGCTATTCCATAATAGATAAATAGTCAAAAGTTATGGCCAGGAGGTTCTCAATGAATAAAATCCAATCTATCAGCAACCTTATGAAAAAATACTCCATGGTCAGCTAGGTGGCTCAATAGATAGAGCACCGGCCCTGAAGGCAGGAGGACCTGAGTTCAAATCTGGCCTCAGACCAAACATTTGACATGTACTATCTGTGACCTTGGACAAGTCACTTAACCCCGATTGCCTCACTGGAAAAAAAAATACTTCAAATCACTAATTATAGAAATGTAAATTAAAATAACTGAGGTTTTACCTCATGTCTGTTAGCATGGCACAGATGAGAAAAATGAGAAAATGATAGTTGTTGGAGGACGTTTGAGAGGATAAGCAAACTAATATACTGTTGTTGGAGCTGTGAACTAGTCTTACCATTCTGGGAAGCAATTTAGGACTATGCCTAGAAAGTCACTAAAATCTGAGTACCTTTTAACTCGTTGCTACAACTTCTACATATAAACTCCCAGAAGATCAAAGAAAGTAGAAAAGGATCTATATGTACAAAAATATTTGTAGAAACTCCTTTTGTTATAGGAAAGAACTGGAAACTAATCTCTATCAATTGAGGAATGGCTGAACAAATTATGACATATAAATGTAATGAAATATTTGCACCATAAGAAAAGGTAAAAGGGATGGAGTTCAGAGGAGCATGGGAAGACTTGAATGAACTGATTCAAAGCAAAATGAGCAGAACCAGGGGAACAATTTATACAGTAACAACAACATTGAAAAGACATTCAATTTTGAAATACTTGATCTAAGCCATGACCAACCATATCTCCAGAGCTATGATGAAGCCTGTTTCTCACCTCTTCATACTGTGTTAATAGACTCAAAGTGTGGAAAGAGACATATATTTTCAGAAGTGAGCACTATGTAGATTTGTTTTGCTGGACTATGCTTATTTCTTAATAGGGTTTTCTTTTTTTTTTTTTTTAAACTGAGGGAAGTAGGACTTGTGGGGCAGTGGGTTGGGGAGAAGAGAACTGGCAGTAGTAATATCAATCAAATAAGGAAAAGAATAAAAAGAAAGCCATAAGAATCTTTTTTTTTTTTAATTCACAAAGAAAGCAGGAGAAATTAAGAAATTAAAGGACAAGCAGAAGAGTTTGAAAGTAACATGTTGAATGTATTAATATTCTTTTTCTTTTTTAAAGCAAGCTGTATGGAATAGAGATTCACAGTTTCACATATAACTCTTTATATTTTAGTTTGTATATGGAAATAATAATTCTTTTTCCTTTGGTGTTTAAGCTCCTAGTTTAAAAAAAATTCTTTAAAGTAAACAAGAAAATAGCTGTACCTAGAGAGGGGGTAGGAGACGCAGAGATCTTCCTTCATAAGGAGAGCCTGTGGTTTTGAACTGGGGAGCTCCAGAGTTGATTTTTCTGTTACTTGAATTCCTTGCCACTCACCCATCAAATAAAATGTCGGGTGACTCTTTTCCAGTAGACTGTTCTCTCTCTTTTCACTGTTCCCTCACCTCAGCCAATCTCCAGCAACTCATTGGAGTAACATTGATTCTGGGCTTTCAGAGACATATATGTTCTGCATTCTTATGACTCTGAAGATGTAAGCCTTTTGAAGAGGTTATCCTTAATTCTGTCCATCCCCAGAGTTCTTCTTTACTGTGCTTGGCAGTCCCTTTCCTTCTAGACTTCTTAAGGATTTTGTTCCTCTGCCTGCATATGGCAGAGGAGCAACCTCATGACAACCAGGAAAAGGAGGATGTCCTTGGAAGTTGGGGTTGGGAGGAAATGAGATTAAATTATTGTGATGGGTAACATAGATCCATAAGTAGCAAGCCTCTCTAATTAGAGGACAAAGAGACTTTTAAAGGGTCCTCCAGACAAATCCATAGAAGCATTATCTCTGAAGCCAGTCGGCTTTCAGCCAAAACTCTTCAAGAGATTGAGAGAGGAACGAAAAAAGGGTCTTTTTGCACCATCTAAAAGTGACCTCCTTGATCTCCTTGACTGTGAAGTTGAAACAAGGATGAAGACAGATACATGATCGTTTTGAGCTCTATATGAGTTGCTTTAGATACTTAATTATAAACAAATCAAAGCCCTATCACACCATTTTTCAGAATGAAAGCCAGACATGGGCAAGCGTGAAATCACTTTCTGCCTCATGCTACCTACATCCCAAGGAAACATTTGCCAATACCTTATAGGTAGGTAAGCATGGAATGGGAATTACTAACAAGCAGCATTAAACAATATTCCTTACAGAGATTTAATGATGGGAAGGATAGCAACTGAATCTTTCTTGATGCATGCCAGGGTGATGGCTTGTCCTAAGAGTTTTTAATTCTGAATAGTTTGAATCCTATGATTTCTGCTCTGTGTCAAACATGGGAACAACAGGCAGTTTATTGAAAGGGTTTGATTATTACTGTCTGTTATTTTCAAGAATCCCATGCTATTAACAGCAAGTAGAAGCTTAAGGCATTCTCTCTCAGTCTATGACACTGAATAAGGCCAAACAATGCAATTTTCTGCTCTCCAAATAGACCTTGAAATGGAACGTGTGTGTGTGTGTGTGTGTGTGTGTGTGTGTGTGTGTGTCTTTGGTGGATGAAACCAATTGTGTCCCAGTAATATAAATCTTGAATTTTCTCCAGTGTTTTCCACATTCCATGATAATTACAATTGGGAAATGATGGATCAAAATCTGGGTAGGTCATTGTTTTTAGCAGGCTACATGTTGCAAGCTAGTTAGGTCCTATCACTCTAAAAGTCCCAATCCTTAAGGAATGCAGGATTATATATTCTCTGGCCATACTATAGATACAGTCTACTGGATTTAAGTCAAAGCTTTTCTTTTCCTTAGACTCAGACCCTCAGAACTAATTTCCACACTCATAATTCTTCCTCAAGGTAGCAGCAGTGAAGGGTGGGCTGCTGCTAGAACTCACAAGCCTTTCCAATGGGTAGAGGTGCTGCTGGGGTTATGTCTCTTTTCAGACCCTGAATGCATCACCTAGTTACCATCCCTGGAGCATCTTTAAAGGCTTAACATTTGTAAATTTACAGTTGTGCTAGGAAAGTGAAGGTAGGAGAGCCAGAAAGAATGGGAAGGAAACTGAGTCTTAATTTCCTGAAGTTTTATGCAACAATATTGGCTGGATTTCAGTTAAGTAAATAAGCTTCTCTCTATTCTCCAGATTACCCCTGGAGTTGCCACAGTAGCTTCCATGCTGGCAGTCTTCTCTTACTGTGAGACATCAGCACTCTTATGACTTGTCACATATCTGGACATTTCCAGACATTTGTGGCTGGAAGAATATGAGAGAAGTATAGTGAGAATATATAGTGGGAAAGAGAGGCATGCCATTTGGTTCCAAGTGGGTGGGAAGTGATATTGGTAAACTCAGGAAACTCTGCTAACCACCTCCCCAGGGGGTGAATGATGGTTAGATTAGATAACCCCCTTTAGTAAACCATCCTGGGTTAACCCCCATCCTATGAAGTACTTCATAATATTTCTATTCTAGATGATAAGTATCATAAATCTAGAGCCAGAAGGAATCTCGGGAACCATCTAAACCAAATTTCTCATTGAACAGTCAAGGAAACTGAGCTCAGGAAGGGTTAAATAACCTGCCTTAAATAACTTGCCCAAGGTCTCACAGGTAGTGAGTGTCAGAGGCATCATTTGAGCCCAAGCCCTTCAGCCCCAGAGCCAGGACTGACTGTTGGGCCAGACTGCTTCCCTTCTTCTTGCTAAGAGGATGGCATGTAATATTCATTGGTTTCACCAATGAGCCCTGTCTTTGCCTACCACATCAGGGATTCTTAAGCTGGTGTCGAAGAACCTGTTTTTAAAAAATAATTTGATATCTGTATTTCAATACAGTTGGTTTCCTTTGTTATTCTGTGTATTTTATTTTATGCATTTAAAAAGTGTTCTCAGAATGAGTCCATTGGTATCACTAGACAGCCCAATTGTTTGTTGTTGTTCAGTTTCAGTCACATCTGACTCTTCATGACCGCATTTGGGGATTTCTTGACCTTTGTCATTGTCACATTGAAGTGATTTGCTGTTTCCTTCTCCAGCTTATTTTATAAATGAGGAAACCGAGGCAAACAGGATTAAGTAACTTGCTCAGGGTCACACAGCTACTAAGTGTCTGAGGCCAGATTTTAACTTAGATGAGTCTTCCTGATTCCAGGCTCTATACACTGTGCCAGCTAGCTGCCCAGACTGCCCACGGTGACACACAGAAAAGTTAACAGGTCTGTGTTTTATATATGCCCAGTGTAGCACCCACTGCCATGCACATGTAGCCCTATAAATAGTTGGCATTCAAATGTCTGTTGATAACTAAGCTCCCAGGCCCATGGATTAATTTAGACAGTAGCAGTATAATTTAAACATAATCACAGCAAAAGAAACAGGCTCCTTTGGGCCTTACTTGTCAGGGAGATATGCTATGTTCTCTTAGCCTCAAAAGGTTTCATGTGGAGTTTTCCATAGAATTCCAGAATCCTAGAGGTAGAATCTCAGAGCGGGCCTCAGAGCTCATCTAGTTCAGCCAGAACCCAAATAAGAATCCCCTTTGAAAATATCTTGATTTCTGAGCCTTTGTGGGATGACGTTGTTTTTTCCTCCATGGAGAAAGGTCAGAAATGAATGTCACCAGAGTAAACACTTTCCACTCCATGCCATCAGATGGGAGGCCCCTATCCCAAACATTGGTGATACCACATACCCTTCAGCCACCTGATTAACTTACTGGATGTTTCACTCAATTCTCTCTCTAATTCCCCTTTATTCCTGCTATCTCAGAAAATATGTGCTTTCCACATTAGACCCCGATAGTCTGCAGTTGCTGCTCAGAGGCTTTCTTGTGGTTCTCCTGCCTCAGAAAGCAGAAGGCTCTGGACTCAGGCTCCTCATGACCGGCATCCCCATAGTCCCTCCCCTCCAGGAAAACTGAGGCTCTTAGCACAGACTGTCGGTGTCACCCTTGACCTGACTGAAGAAAGTGACCAAGGCTGTTTCTGGAGATACTGTCCCTGTCCCTTTAAATCCTCTCCTGCCTGAGGATCAGCATCAGGAACATGGTCCAGAAAAAGAGAAAAAAGAAAAGAAAAAAAGACTGTTTCCTCACCCTACAGGCTGCATTCTGATAGCCTGATTAATCTCTCCCCTTCAGAAAGCAATTTTCTTTCCACCTCTTTCCCCTCTTTCCTTGGTTTGCTCATGGCCCTGAGGAGCCCCAAGCATGTGCTCGCCTGTCAGTAGCAGAGGGGGTAGGGTGGAGAGACGTGATGTTCTGGCTGTCTTGGCTTGGTTGTCACCTCAGCCAGCAGCCTGGCCTGTTCTGATAATAGCCGGCTCAGGTGTGGATCGTCCATTTTGTGGATTTAGCAGCAACAAATGGCTTCGGGGACTGCACTCTTCCTACCCTCCTCCATTAATTATTATCTCCTGGGGGTACAGGCTCCTTTTAATCTTAGCCTAAGCACAGGACATCAATAGAAAGGGAAATCTGTGGTTAAAAAACAAACTCATTCTGCACTCCAAAGCCCAACTGGAGTTTTTAAAAAATTACCCATCTTTTAGTTGGGCACTGACACGGGTCCTTTAGGTGTGATGGAACCTGGAAATTCAGAACCAAATTCCATCTCATTGTTTTCCTTCTTCAACTTGTAATATCTTTTTTCTTCCTCCTCCCTCAACTTCTGCCCTTTGGGGTTTAAGAGAAAATTGAATAGATGAAAGGTGTTGGGGGGTGGTTATGGGGTTTTTTGTTTTGTTTTTCTGTATTGCTGTGATTTGATTCTGTTCCACCTTGCTGGTAATTCAGTTCAACACTTTTTTACTAAGTCCTTGCTATATTCAGAGTACTCTGCTAGGTGCCAAATATCTCCTCCTTTAAGGGGGCATATGCTTTTCTGGGGGCCAAGACATGCACAAACGTAAGTAAATGGAAGACAGCACTAACGACTGAGGGGATGAGGAAAGACTTCCTGTAGCAGGTGGCAGCCAAGCTGAGCTGCAAAGGAAGCTAGGGATTCTCAGGGACACAGGTGACGAGGGAGTTCTGTGCAACCCGTTGGAATGGCCCTTTCAGGGGATACCAAGTAGGGTGGTTTGACTAGAGATCTGTCCTGATCTCTTGTCGTGCAGGGGTTTTTAATCTTTTTGACACCTTTGGCAGTCTGGTAAAGCCTATGGGCCCCTTCTCGGAAGAACATTTTTAAATGCATAAAATAAAATACATAGGATTTTAAGAGAAGCCAATTAGATTAAAATATTGTTATCTATATATGTATGTGTGTGTATATATATATACACACACACACACACACACACATATATATATATACACACATACATATATATGTAATTTTTTAAAGTTCCCAGACTTTTGGTTAAGAAACCCTGAACTATTCATGATGATTTTCATCTTATGGAAAGTGTGGTGATCGATAAGCTGACACTGAGAATATGATGGAGTGATTGAGGGGCACTGTTTGCTCTTTCCTGGGAGGTTCCCTGAGGTCAGAGCCAGCTGTAATCAAACCAGTTGTGACCAGATGTAGCCCGGGGAAGTTCCATTTTATAAAAGAGAACACTAAGGCTTTGTATAGCTTTATAACCTAAAATAAATCAGGCAGCAGGTCTGGGAGAAGACAGGCAGCGGATGCAAACACAAGAAAGAGAATTCATTTCACCTCTCAGAAATGTTAGATTCCTAGATCAGGCAAAATCCCTTTGCTCTAATCTCTGAAGGGCCTCTACCCACTGTGGTTCCCTGTGCCTAGTGAGGGTCAGGTAAAGCAAGCTGGCAGTAAGGTCCAGAGTAGGTCGTGAAGCGGAAACACAGGGTTGGTGGTGTAATCAGATTCCATGTCACTTTGCCTGTCAGACTCTGGGCTTGGCTGCGAGCAGATGCTAATTCCCTAAACGCCTGAGAAGTTTAACTTGTTAGTAAAATATAATTATCAAAAAGAGGGGAGGGTGAACATTTAGCATCAGCTACTGAACCCAGGCACCATATGGCAGCTTGCCTTTTAACATTCATGGAACTGACTCTTCTCTCCCATCTCTCATTTGTCTATTAATGAAGGCTAGTTAAAGGCAGTGTGCTTTGATATGAGTGGGCATTTAAGCCAACCTTTCTGTGAGAGCTGGAGTGACACAAGGGGTGTGACCGTATCAGACCCCATATAACATGGTACATGAAGCTGGCACACTGAGCCTAAGCCCAACCAGTGTTGTTTCTATGTTTTCCAGTCTTGGCTTACCTGAATCAACATCATCAGGCTAAGAGAAGTTGAGGGGAAAGAAACATTGGTATGCATGCCTCAGGTTACACTGGGCCCATGAAGGCTCTCCAAGGAGAGGTTTTCTGATAGGGTTCTTATAATAAGCACTGGGAAGTCAATCACCCTTGGTTTCTCTTTCTAGCCAATTAAGTGGATTCATGAATGCTGCAAACAGTTCCTATAAAGAAACCATATTCTAGCCATTTCTTAGTAGACCAACGCAAAATAATATCAGAAGGGAGAACAGAATTAGCTGTTGGCCAGAAATTTCTCAGTCTTTAAAAGTAATAATAATAAAATGACAAGAGAGCCATTGTGGCATAGTAGAAAGAGTGCTGAGCTTGGGGTTATGGAACTTCAGTTCAAATCATTTCTCTGCCATTTATTACTTGTGTGACTTTGGCAACTCGGTTAACCGTTGTGGACCTTGGTTCTCTCATCTGTAAAATGAGCAGTGATCTCTGGGTTTTCTTTTGGCTGCAGACCTATCTAAAAAAGGATAGAGTTTATTTTAGGCATCATGGTGTAGTGGATAGTGGACTCATCTCAAAGACAGGAAATCCTGGGTTCAAGTCCTGCCTATGACACGTAACAGCCAAATCCCTGAACCTCTTGGTCTCCAGGCTATTCTCTGGAACTGTAAATTACAGAGAAGCTGCCAACTTGCATTGTTAAAGGGAGTTTCCTCACCTGGTAATTTCCAATATAGGTCTGGTCTCTGTTTCCTCTTGAGAAAGTTACATTTCTGTTCTGTTCTGTCTCTTGCCTCTGCACAGGCTTCTCCCATGCCTAGAGTGGATCACCCTCCTAATTTATAGCTTTGGGAATCCCTAGCCCCCTTCATGGCTCAGCTCAAGTACCAACTTCTAGAAGAGACCTTGGCTGTTCTTCTCCTTCCCTCCTGTTGTTAGTGCTGTCGTCTGTCCCCCAGCTGGTTCCTTTTTGATAGATAGATAAATATAGATATAAATTTGTGTGTGTGTGTGTGTGTGTGTGTGTGTATAGTTACTTATCTACATGTATCTTGCTATCCTGAGTAAACTACGAGCTTCTTTTGTTTTTTTTTTTTTTTGGTTTTTTTTTTGGTGAGGCAGTAGGGGTTAAGTGACTTGCCCAGGGTCACACAGCTAGGAAGTGTCAAATGTCTGAGATCAGATTTGAACTCAGGTCCTCCTGACTCCAAGACTGGAGCTCTATCTACTGCGCCACCTAACTGCCCCCAACTACCAGCTTCTTGAGGGCAGAAGCTATTTTGTTTTTGTCCCTGAATCTAGCCCAATGCCTGGAATATAGAATGCACTTAACAAGAACTTGTAAGGTTACAAAGTGCTTTGCATATCTTATCTAATTTAATCTTCCCAGCAATCCTTTGAGGTGGGTACTATTATTCACCCTTTTTTATGCATGAGAGAACTGAGGCTCAGAGACTTGAAGTGATTTAGGCCAGTCCCACGGCTAGTGTCTAAGGTCATATTTGAACTCAGATCTTCCTGACTCAGAGTCCAGCACTCTGTCTGTTGTGCCACCTAGCTAGCAGTCTGAAGAGTCACACAAAGTAGGAACCATGGTTTCTTTAAAATTAGTTAACCCAAATTAACCCAAATAAAATCACGGTTCTTTTGTCTACATTTGGTACTTATGTGACAAAGCTAAGAAAAAGACAAATCCAAGTTTTCAAGCAGATGACTTGTCTTTTTGTCGTTCCTGCCCATTCATTACCTTATTGATTGATTACCTTCTGTGGTTGTAATATTTTCTATGTCCTTTCTGAAAAGAAGAGACTTTCAGAAACCAAGGAATGTGATGCCTTTGTCATTGTAACCTTTTAAATGTATTTTCCCCCACCTGTCTACTTTGCTTTTTATTATCTGAAAACTGTTACTCCCAAAGGAAAATGTTTTCTTAGTAGTTTTAGAAATGTAATGGTTTTTACTTCTTCTTGAATCATTCATTAGCACAGCAGGAGAGATTGTCGCAGTAAACAGTGTCCATAAACACTGTCGTATTGTTTTGGTTCTTTCTTGCCCAACTCTGTAACCTACGGCGAAAACAAAGAAGTCATGACATAAGGGGAAGAACGTTAGTTTTGGAGTAAGAGGACTTGGGTTTAAATCCTAAACCTGCTATTTACCACCTGTGTGACTTTGGGCAACTTGCCTAAACTCTCTGGGTTTCAGTTTCCTCCTCAGTAAAATGAAAGTGCTGGACCAGATGTCCTGTATTCCAACTTTCCAGTTTGAAATCAATGAAACTACGAATCTGGTCCCAACATTATCGATTTCTAGCTTGCAGGCATTCAGAATGGTTATCCTAACATGCTGGATCTACAGTTCTATATGATGTCCAACTATTCCAGTGAAACTACCCTGGCTGATATATATTCTGTTTTCCTTGTTGTTGTTGAGTCGTTTCAATTATGTCTGACTCTCTGTAACCCCATTTGGGGTGTTTTTGGCAAAGATACTGGAGTGGTTTGCCATTTCCTTCTCCAGCTCATTTTACAGATGAGGAAACTGAGGCAAACAGGATGAAGTGACTTACCCAGGGTCACACAGCTAGTAAGGGTCTGAGGCCAGATTTGAACTCAGGAAGATGAGTCTTCCTGACTTTAGGCCCGGTACTCTATCCCCTGTGACACCTAGCTGCCCTCTATTTTTCTATTGAATTAAATCTTACAACATGATCATATGGATCTGAAATTGAAATATAGTTTTAGGAAAAATGGAGGAGTAACTTCTGTATGCCAATCTACCCTCACTCCCCACCTAAATTTTCTAATTAATTTTCAAAATAATTTTTAAAAATTATCATGCATCTATTTTTTTCTCCTTCCCACCTTCTCCCACTCATTAAAAAGAGAAAAAGGAGGAAAGGACCCTTGTATCATAAAAACATAGGGAAGCAAAATAAGTTCCCACATCAGTCGTGTCCAAGCATTCTGCATGTTAGCCCATCCTCTCTCGTTCTACATTATTAGTCCATCATCTTGCTGTCGTCAGTGGGCACCGTTCTTCTTCACTCTTCTGGAGTCGTGATTGAATATTTACTTGATGAGAGTTCTTAAGTCTTTCAGAATTAATAATTTTTGTAATATTGATGTTATGGTATAAATTTTTCTTTGGTTCTACTCATTTCACTCTACTAGTTCATACAAGTTTTCTCAATTCCCTGGGACTGTCTTTCTTCATTTCTTTTTTTTTTTCTTTCTTCATTTCTTACACCGGGTTTCATACTCCCCTGCCCTTGGCTCAGTTTCCTTGTATGTTTTGCTTGTGATGGCCCCTACCATCTGAGAAATGAGGATTTTTTGTTTGGCCCGGGGAAATAATACTTTTGCCCAGATACTTTCCCTTCTTTCTTTCTTTCCCCCTATTAACATTGCTTACCTTTCCAAAAGTTAGTAGAAATTAAAAATCTAGTTAGTTGCATTGATCCTTAGGAAAAGTTAGAGATCCTTGGATAACTCAGAGCCAGAATGATAGCGACTTAAGGGACTATTCCCTTCTTTTCCCTTTCCTGTCGCTTTCCATGAAATGCAGAGTGATGCAGTGGAGAGATCACTTGATCTGGCAGCCTGGTCTTGGCTCTACTCACAACTGAACCATGTCATCTTGGGCCTTACATCCCTGGGCCTCAATTTACCCATCTGTAAATGAGAATGTTTGACTAGATGATCTCCAGAGTCTCTTCCAATTTAGAAATTCTATGATTTCTATAATTTCTAAGATTCTTAACTTTCTGATTCACCTATAATATTTGTATCTACTGTGCTGTATGTGTGCACATATGCATGCATTCTGAGGAGGAGAGGCAATGTGAGTAAGAGTATGTTTGGACCAGCCTCTCTACTGGTGGCAGGAGACCAATGTGTTTGAGTAAGGAATTTACTCAACTTACTTTCCATGGCTTGACATCATAATAGAGGACATTGATAAACTGGAAAGAATCCAGAGGAGGACAACCAGGATGATAAAGAGCATAGAGTTAATGCCATATGAGGATTAGTTAAAAGAACTAGGAGTTTTTGGCCTGGAGTAGGCAGAACTGGGGAACATGACATCTATTTTTGTGGAAGAGGGATTAAACCAGGATCTCCCCACTTTTTTTGGTTAGGGAAAAAAATTTTCATGCATGCATGTGTATATTTACATATTTGTAAATTTTACTTCTCTATTAATAGTCACATACATAATAAAACTTACACAAAAATATAAATTTTAAAAGGATAAAATAAAGACAAAAGAATATTTGATCCTAGAATCAATAAGAAGCCCCTGGAGTTTTGAGTTGGAAAGTATGCTTTAGGAATCAGATCTAAGATTTAGGAAAATAATTTCGGGAGTTATATGGAGAATAAATTGGAGTGGGGAGAGAATTGAAGCAGGGAGTCCAGGTGGGAGACTATTGCCAGAATCCAGGCAGGAGGTCATCAGGACCTGAGCTAGGGTAAAGGTTGTATGTGTGGAGAAGAAGGGGCATATGCAAGAGATGTGGAGGCAAAATGACAACTGTTTGGATCTGTGAGATGAGGAAGAATGAAGAGTTGAAGATGACACCCAAGTTTTGAAGTGATGTGACTGGGAGAACAGTGGTGTCCTCAGCGGTAACAGGAAAATTTCAAAGAGGTGTGGGTTTTAGGAGGGAAAGAGAATGTGATGACATCTGTATCCATCCATACTTGCTTATCCTGTGTGCCTTAGTCTGTCCCACCCAAAAAGGAAAAAGGAGAAGGAGCTCTTCCTCATGGCTGGTTACCCTGGAGCACAGAACCAGTGCTCTGAGGGGTACCTTCTGCAAGATGATCTTGGGGATAGAAAGTTCTTGTCCTGGAATAGGGTGGGGAATTTCTTAATGGCACCTGTGCAGCTGCTGCTCTTGGATCCTGGTAGCTGTTAGCTTACACCTGTTCTGAAGGACAGGGAGGAGGCATGGAGCTTGCTTGGTAGAAGGGTTGGAATAGGAGAGTGTTGTAGAATAAAGGTAGGTGTATCTGTGTTAGAGTCCCCTAATTATCTGTGATGGGGAGGGTGAGATGTAACCCATATTCTCAGCCTCCAGTTGGTTGATTACACATTCCTTGGGGATCAGGACATTGGTCTCCCTGCTATATCACCATGGCCGCAACTTTGCAGTCAACTGGATTACTTGTTCTTTTTGCCCCCAGAGAGCAGAACTGAGAACAATGGAGAGAAGTTGCAAAGAAGTAAATTTAGGCTTAATTTCTGGAAAAATTTCCAAACAACTGAAGCTTTCTGAGAGTGGAATGGGATGGCAGCCACATGAGCCCTGTACTTGAAGCCTTTAAACAAAGAATGAATGACCACTTGGCAGCAGTGGGTTAGGCAAAATGACTTCTGAAGTTGTTGATAACTCCAAGCTATCTTGCAGATATGGGGTGCTGTTCAGCCTCTCCAACTGTCCCTTGGCCTGATGATTTACAACTAGAATAAGCAGTTCCCATTTTCCTGGAGGAGATTTGTGATTATTTTTAAGTCATGTTTTAAGGGCCTCTCCAAATGCCCTTCCTCTCAGAAGTTATACTGGACTTCTGTGAGTCTTCTCCTCATTTTCTTTTCACTTTTTACTAGATGATCTGAAAGCAATTTGTGAAGTCTCCCTCTTCCCAGGACATTTGTTCTTTTCACAGCTGTGCTGGTGATAAGCCACGGGGGTCCATGTAAGAATCTCAGAGAGTATTTTGGTGCCTGGACAAGTTTTTTTTTTTTCCCCTAATACTATAATAATAACAACTCACATTCCTCTAACACTCAAAGACTTAGTAAGTGCTTTAAAGTGCCTGTGACAATCATTATTCATTCAAAGCAACTTCACATTCATAAAATGACCGCTTTTGCCTTTCAGTAGAACAGCTGACCTAGGAACCAGGGACTGGATATATAGCTTATCAATAGAAAGTACTACCTTATTTGACATTTTTGGAACTATGAATAGTTTATTGCATGATTTGCTTAATGGATGGCTTTGGAACATTGTGGAGTCCTCTCTGTGATGTATATTTAATTTTAAGTTATTAGAAAAATCTATTTCTATGCTATCTCTAAGTAATTGCTTATTCACAAGCATAAAAGGTAAGCTGCAGATATTTTCAATGCTGTGAGTACATATGCTGAGCCTAATCAACTTCTTTTACCCAGCATTAGGCCCTGAAGTGATTTCAGTTTGTGTGATTATTAGAGTGATAAGCAAAAGCAGCCAGTACAGTTCAAGAGATTGGCTTGTGAATGGAGTCATTATTTTGTTCCCCGTAGCAGCCGGCTGCCTCGTGCTACCAAAGAGGGAACCCATCCCACTCCAAGAGATGGACTGCAGTCTGTATTCCATTTTTTTTTTTGGTCAGGGCCTTGAAGTATATCGTACTCTAGTGATTTCAGTCTCTTTGTAGGCCTTAGGTTGTCTAGCTGTTGGGCAAAGTTGTTTACTACCTTCATTTTAGAGATGAACACCCAGATACCTTTGTAATCATGGGGACCAATTTTTTATCAAAATTGAAATCAGGCCAACTCGTTACTTGGGGACCTGTCCTCCAGCTACAATAGAGTCTAATGTCTCCTTGCCTTAGAATTCAGTTCCCAAATTATATTTGGGGTTCCTGCTCTGCAGTTAATTCATTGTGTCATTTGGGGTCATGTACCACACTTTTTTAGTCTCTGTACAGCGTCTGTAAAATGAAAACCAAAGGGATTACTCAGTAGTGGGAGTGGGCATCCCAGCTTTCTGAAAGGTGAGAACTGAGAAACAAAGCTGACCATAGCCAAAACTCTGAAGTAGGTAGTTTGTCCTTGACTTGACACATATGTTCTCTTGAACAACCTACCCCAGGGACATGACGTCCAAGGCCTTCAAATTAACTAACATTCCCATGCTCCACACTCAGGATTTATGTCTCCTTCTAGATTTCTCTTGGGACTTACCGGGTCTATCTTTGATCTCCCTCATAGCCAGAAATGTCACCACGGTACCTCTGTTAAGCCATTTGTATTGATGGTTGCAGGCAGGTAGGTGAGGAGTTAAGTAGAGTGCTGGACTTAGGAGACAGGAAGACTTGAGTTCAATTCAGCCTCAGACATGAAGTAGCTCTAGTGTGACCCTGGGCAACTCAACCTCAATTTCCTTATCTGTAAAGTGGGAATGACAATAGTACATATATGATAAAGTGCTTTGTAAACTTTAAAATGTTATATTAATGCTAGTTATTTTTAATGGTAGGTAATATGTGCATTTTAATTCTGGCTTTTTGGAGAAAGCAAACCTTATTGTTTTTTGGGGTCTGGTGCTCTAATGACTCTAAAGCAGGCGTTCTTAACCTGAGGTCTGTGAACTTTTTTTTTTTAATTTGAACTTGTCTTTTTTAAAAAAAATATTTTGATAACTGTATTTTAATACAATCAGCTTCCCTTATAATTCCATATATTTTATTTTATGCATTTAAAAACATTCTTTTGAGATGGGGTCTGTAGGCTACACTAGACTGCCTTCACCTGAGGAGTCCATGACCAAAAAAAAGTTAAAAACTTCTCTGTAAAGACAGAAATTTCAAGTCAATAGCCAAACTTGACAGACCAACGCAGGAGGAAGTTTTTTAGACAGGTTGAAGATTGCTAGACTTTTTTTAAAGTTACTCAATGTAAGAGACCACTTACTCCAACTAAATAATACTGTCCTCATATTTGTAGAGGTATTTCATGTGAATTATTCCAATTTCAGTGGCTCCTCATTGCCTACTGAATAAAGGAGACACGCACACACACACACACACACACACACACACACACCCCTTAAGAATTTAAAGCTCTTAACAATCTGGCTCCAACCAGCCTTTCTAACTATTTCCTTTTATTTCCCATCTTATTCACTCTTCTCCTCAGCTCAAATGTCACTGCCTACCTGAGGTATTGTCTGATACACCAAATTTGAGTGTCTTTTCTACAAAATTATTTTGTTTATATTTGTATTGATTTATCTATATTGTTCTCCCCCTTGGTGCCCCCCCCCCCCACTCCAGTAGAACATAAAATCTTCAAGGACAGTTACTAAAATTTTGTTTGTCTTTATGTCACCTTTGCCCATGAACAAATAATAATTTTCAGAATAACCTTATAGATTTTATAGGGAAGGTGGTATTATTATTCCCATTTTGTCGCTATAAGGATAGCGACGATTCAATAAGCAGCTAATTAAATAACTTTATAGCGATTTCTATAGCTAATTAATAAATTCCTTAAAAACACACATTACTTAATAGTATCGATTAGACCAGAACCCATGTTTCTTGAATTCCATTCCCATATTCCTCCTACAAAGGCCATCCTTGATCCTAGGTATCCTGCTCCCCAGATAGTTGAACCTTCACCTGCCAATTTTCTCCATTCCAGGATTCTACTTGTCACAGGAGATCAGCAATGGTTGTCAACCTAGGTTTAGCTTATTCCCAATCCCAATCAATCAATTAACAAACATTTATTAAGAGCCTACTATGTACTAGGCACTACAAAGACAAAAATGAAACAGTCCCTGCACTCAGGGACTCAGTTTACATTTTAATAGAGTTGATAATATGCACGTTTATTTATCATATAAATAATATCAATAAATAAATACAAAGTAATTTTGGGAGGAAGCACACCAGCATTTTGGGAGTGGGGAGATCAGGAAAGACTTCAGATAGAAGGTTGCACTTGAGCTGAGTTTCGAAGGAAGCCAGGGATTCTGAACAGTGACAGTGAGAAGGGAATGCTTTTCAGGCATGAGGATGGCCAGTGCCAATGCCTGGAGTCAGGAGATGGAGCATGGTGAGTGCAGATCACTAAGCAGGCCGGTATTGTTAAATCATAGAGTATGTGGAAGAAGGTAATGTGTAAGAAGATTTGAAAGGTTGGAAGGGACCAACTTATAAAGAGCTTTAGATCCTAGGAAGGAGTTTGTATTTAGGTCCTAAAGGTAATAGGAAGCTCTGGCCATAGTCCAGGCAAAGAGGTGAGGTGGGCCTGAAGGAGGGTAATGAGGAGGGACTGGATGTGAGAGGTGTAGATAGAGAAATGACAAGATTTGTGCCAGTTGATAGCTTGTAGAACACCGCTAAGCTCTAGAATCTCTTCTCCCAAAATGTCTAGACCTAGAAACTCTGTCTACATAGTTTGCTGTCCTCATGGAAATTGCCCCTCTGGGTGGGTGAGCCGGGCACAACTGATATGTTTTCTTGTTGCCCTAAAGCGAGTCTTGCTTGCATGTTTTGGGGATGCTCTTTGCCAGGGGTGGCAGCCCCAGAAGCACAAGGTCTGTTTTCTAGCCTTAGCTGTGCCTCTGGTTTTCTATGTGACCTCCAGCCAATAGCTTCTTCCTGTGAAAGGAGAGTAAGCCACCAAGGGAATTGTGAACCAATCTTCAGAAATGATTCTTTTCCTGTATATTTAGAATGCCTTGAACTGAGTGAATAACCCCAATCTCATATGTAATAACGATACCTGAGCGTGGCTTTCAGCTCTCTGAGTCAGAGTCATGTAGTTAATTGGATTCTTTTTCCAGCTCTGCCATTACCCTGAGAAATGACAGAGAAGGATGTCTGATCATCTGGGCTCTTTTGTAGCCCAAGGTGTATTGCACAATGTGATAGTCTGTTGTCATTTGTGTTGCTTTTTTGTGTTAAAAGAAGCAGTGAATAGTGGCTTTTTGTGTGTCCCATGGTGATACCTGATCGCATGAGGTGAGGTCACGCCAGGATCATATAGCTTCAGGACAGAGATGTTATTACAGCCCTTTGCCTTGATGTCCCTTTTATTTGAATCCAATAAGCCTTTGGAGCCAGAAGGCTGTATTAATTGAGTTCTTGTTGTTGATTAGCTCAGCTGATGCTAGCACCGTATTGATGAGGCCAAAGTGGTGGGCTGTATTCCTGTAAGACTCTGCTGTGGAACCATAGCCTCTACCTCAGCCAAACCCTTCCTTTCCATACATTTTTTGCATGTTGATCTCTTTCATATGCTCCCCATTTTAGCCAAACTGGCTAGTTAGCTGTCATCTGCGTGTGCTGCTTCATCTCGTCTCCATCTTTGCACAGACCCCTCCCTAAGCCTAAAATGTATTGCTTCACTTCCATCTTCTTTCCATCTCCAACTTCCTTCAAGGGCCATCTTCTACACAAGGCCTTTCCTTACCCTTTCTCTGCCAATTGTTAGTATACTTTGTATTTCTTTTATATGTTATGTTATAATAATAATAGCTTGCATTTGCTGTCCTTTGTACTCAAAGATAATCAAAATTACCTCACTATGTTGGGGGTCAACATACATTGTGTCTGACTGTGGCTGATCAGACCAGTATGAGCTCAGAAGGCTCTACCCTGGGGCAGGCAGAGTTAGTCTATATGAACATTTGGCGTGGATATGTCTCCAAATTTGCACATCTCACATTTCTTTTGGGCTACCGCAGTCCTGCTTTGCTCATAGAGCACAGCCTTTTCTTTGATGCAAGCGCGCCATGCTAGGCTGTCTTGTGCCAGTGTCTCCCATGTCTCACAATTGATTACGTAGTTCTTCAGGGAGACCTTGAGAGGGTCCTTGTATCGCTTTTTCTCACCTTCGTGTGGGTACTTGCCTTGTGTGAATTCTCTGTAAAATATACAAATATACAATATCTAATTTAATGTACTTAATTTAATAAAATATACAAATGTACTTTGTATTTATTTTGTAAATGTATTTGTTATAGTAACAGCAAAGAGTATTTATGTAGTAACTTCTACATACTAGGCACTGTGCTAAGTGCTTTACAAAGAATAATAATTATAACATCATCTAACATTATTATAGCACTTACTATGTGTCAGGCATTGTGGTAAGCACTTTACAATTATTATCTGATTTGATCCTCACAACAACCCTAAGAGATCGGTGCTATTATTATCCCCATTTTGCAGGTGAGTAAACTGATGCAAAAAGGGATTAAGTGACTGGGCCAAGGTCACACAGCTAGTAAGTTTCTGAGACTGAATATGAACTTGGTTCTTCTTAACTTCAAAGCTAACGCTCCGTTTGCTGCACTACTTCACTGCCCCTACATGTATTTGTATATGTGTCGTTCCTTACAAGAGAATGTGAGCTGCTTGATGGTAAGCATTTGTGTGTGTGTGTGTGTGTGTGTGTGTCTGTATCTCTAGTGCCTGGCGCAAAGTAAGTGCTTAATAAATATCTGTTGAATAAATGAATTGGAAATGCATGTCCATGGTCCCAGAGGGACCCAGCATAAGTACATTACTAGGTCAGCACAGATCCATTCCACCTATTGGGAAAGCAGGGCAAGAGGAGGCCCTCCTGATGGGTTGATCAGTATATTAAGTACAATTTCTCACCTTCCTTTAGAGAGCTTTACATAGATCTTTGTCTTTCTATGGGTAGTTTCTTACTGACTGTAACTTTAGTCTCTGTTTATTTTAATTCATTTCCAATAACGTTACTGCACGTCTGCGTCTGCTCTCTGTAGGTCCCAGTTGTAGGCTGTACTAGAGATGCACATGTTGGATACAGAAGACTCCCTGCCTTTATAGTCAAGCAGTACATGTCTCACGCACTACTAACTTTAATAGAAGATACTAGGCAGTAAGTTCAGATGAGCAGTGCAAGCAAAGTACTATGAGATTAAGGAGAGCCAATTCATTCTAAACTGGGGTGGGGGCTGTCAGGGAAGGACACCGAAGAAGGAACGATTTAGTTGGACTTTAAAGGATGAGTAAGAATTCAATGGAGGAGGATGTTGGTGGGTGGAGTGGAAAGGACACTCAAAGCATAGAGAATAGTGTGAACAAAGCCAAGTTGGTATGAAAGTGTAGGAAATAGATGGGTGAGTAGTACGGTCTCGCGGGAGCAGGAGGCATTTGAAGGGAGGAGATGAGAAAATGCCAGAAATACAGGGCAGTGGCAGATTGTGTAGCGGGAGCAGCTTTAATGTCACGCCGGGAAGTTTGAAGTTTACTTGTTAGCAGTAGGGAACCAGTTCAGGGGTTTTGATCAGAGGAGTAACTGTTGAGACCTCTGTAGAGGAAGACCAGTTTATTTGCCACAACCCCATGAGGTAGGTGCTGTTATGCTCCTCATTTTGCATATGAGGAAACTGAGACTAAGAAAGATAAAGTGAGAACTCCAGAGTGCCCTGGAACCAGATTAAAATGAATTTGGGAAATATAGAATATAAAAATACAGTAGAACATAGATAATGTTAATAGGTGATTTTCTATCAGTATGTGACTCACAAGGATCCTTTTGTTTGGTTTGGTGGCCCCATGTTTCAATTTGAGTTTGACACCACTGCTCCACACTGCTCTGTCCAGTGGTGGAGATTGTTGGGCTTGGAGTTGGGAGGACCAAAGTTTAAATCCTGATGGCTAATGCCAGCTTTGTGACTCTGAGCATAGCTTCATTTGCCTCACAGAACTCACTAGTATTTATACAGTATGTCCCAAAAGTCTTAGTGCAGTTTTAGGCTTTAATAATTTCAGATGTGTAAATGCTCCAAACTTGCAAAACAAATCATTTACAAATTTAATTAAATTTCTTTTACACTTACTCAGTTTTGTGAACTTTGAATAATATTAACTTTTAATAAGTTGAGGCCCCCTGTCATTATGTATTGCATGTCTGTTTCTGGATAACACTTTCTTGACTGGTGGATAGATCGGTAGAGGAGGTCCTCTTGCTTGGCCATCTCTGTCCCCCTGATCTGTCTCCTTTAGACGTTTCTTGTGGGGTTGCATCAAAACTGCTATGCATTTATGAAAACTTTATTTTTTCATTGATCTTAAAGCTAGAATTACAATTGCAGTGCTTTCAATCACTGAGCAGGAACTAATGAATATTTTTTGCAAAAGTTTAAAAATCAACTGGAACAATGTAGAACACTTCTCTGTATCTTAATTTTGTAAGTATGTTGAATTTCAATTTTTAAAAAGTATTTTAAAATTTTAAATAGTTAACCTTTCACATTTTTGTAAGTTTGTAGCTTTTATATTTCTGAAGTTATTAAAGCTTGGAACATTATTAAGATTTTGGGGACATGCTGTATATTAAGTCACAGATAGTCTGGTGGAGGGAAGAACAACAATGTGGGTATTCTTCATACTGGTGATATCAGAGATTCTTTGTATATTCACAAAACCTGTTCTTATAATTTGTGGTATTTGTTATGTCATGTGGGGCCAAATAAATTTAAATCCTAAATATCTTCAGAAGGAAGAGTGTGTGACAAACACATGCACACATATACATACATTTATGTGTTTCCATGTACTTACGCGTGTGTATGAAAACAAATATGTGTAGGATAGACAATTTCCAGAGAGGTAGATAGATACGTACATATGTACATATCTCAAGATCAGTAATCTCCCTGGAAACCCTCTATCCTGTTACTTATCATAGATATTTGCCCCTTTGGTTGGGTGAACTTATTTTCTTATTCTAAGATTAGGCGTGTGGCCCTATAAATAACAGGGAAAAAAACATTAAAAGACCTTTCCCCTCTCTACATTAATTCTTCTCTTCATGTTAAAAAAAATTCTGCTTCCTATTAATTTTCTCCATATGGGAGAATGAGAATATATCTTATTTTTTTTCTTTTTTTAAAAAATTTTTTAAAATTTATTTTGATTTATCAACAATCACTTCCATAAGCTTTTGAGTTTTAAATTTTTCTCCACCTTCCTTCCCCCCTCCTTCCCCAAGATGGCACACAATCTGATATAGGCTATACATATACATTCCTATTAAACATATTTTCACATTAGTGGTGTTGTAAGGAAGAATTAGAACCAATAGGAGGAACAATTATGTCTTATTTTTAAACAGCCCTGTAAAAGTTAAAATTTAAAACTGTTTTTAAGTTGCAGAAATTCCCTCTTCCTTTTGGAGTATTTCTGTTGTTCCCATCGATGGCATACATTGAATGATGTGCCCAAGGTCACTTCCAAAAAGACTAGTTAAAAAGAGGAGAAAGCACTAGCTTTCACCATGTCAGAGGTCAAGTGACTTGCCCAAGGTTGTGACTTTAAAGAATGAGTATGTATCCCCTGAAAAGTCACATCATTTATGGATTGCTCTGGAGTTTTATACAAGTCAGATTCAAAGGATAACTTCAACCTATACTCAAAGCATAGCTATAGTGTACATTTATTCATTCAGCAAGCATTTATTAAATAGCTCTTGTGTGTCAGTTGGCTAGGGAATAAGGCTACAAAGACAAAAAATAATCCCTGCCCTCAAGGAACTTATATTCAGGACAAAGGGTGGAAGGTGAAGGAACAATGTGAACACAGATAAAGTACAAATATATGTGTTAAATACAGGCATACATATATGTGTATATAAATATATGTATGTATACAAATATCACATATTTTCTGGGGGTGGAAGGCCTTAGCAACTAGAGGGATTGGTTAGGCCTCATTTAGAGGGAGGCACTTGAGCTGATCCTTGAAGGACATTGGGGAAGAATAGTATAGTCCAGGCTTGAGAACTAGCCTATGCATAGAGATAGAGAAAGGGGATAGAATGTCATGTATGGGGAGCAGCAAGTTCCTAGATAGAATGGAATGTAGAGCAAGTGAAGGAAGTGCTGTGAGCCTGGTAACGTGGTTTGGAGACGTTGTGAGAGGCTTTAGATATCAAATGGAGGGGTTTGTTTTCGATCCTAAAGGCACTTGGGAGCTATTGGGATTTCTTGAGTAGGGGAGTGACACAGACAGGCCTGTGCCTGATATTAGAAATGTCAGTTTGGCAGCTGTCTGGTGGACAGATTGAGGAGAACATAGAGAAGCAGGGGAACAAATTTGGAGACTATTGAAAGAATCCAGGGAAGATGGAATGATAACCTGAACGAGAGTCCTGGCCATATGACTGGAGAGAAGACAGTTGTGAGAGCTGTTGAGGAGGTCGGATTGATATGACTAGATGTGAAGGGGGAGGGAGCATGAAGAGGGGAAGATGCCTGAGGGTGTGAGCCTGGGTAGCCAAAGTGATGGAGCCTGAACAGAAATAAGGGAGTTAGGCGAGGTTATGTATAGTTCTATCACTTGTTTTAATTTATTTGTGGCACTTCTGTTGCCGCCCTTAGAATGTAAGCTCTCTGAGGGCAAGTACTATGAATTCTATTTCCCTTTCCCTTTCTTAGATCTCATATAGTTCTTCACACTCTTCCATTTCTTAGCATAGTCTATGCTGTATTACAGTTAATGTGAACTCATATATTTGGGTATGTGTTATATTGTTGTTGCTAAATATGAGTCAACATAGTAGAGAATAGAGCATTGGTCTTGAAGAGCGTTGGTCTCAAATCTCATCCCTAGCTGTTTGATAATGGGAAAGTCCCTTCATCTCATCCAGCTTCAGTTTCTACATCTGTAAAATGGGGATATTCATGCTTGCACTACATACCTTACATCGTTATTGTGAGGAAAACACCCTACAAACCCTAAATGCTGTGTATACTAATGATAGCCAGCATATAGCTAAATATATATGTACGTATGACATATAAAAATATGCTAATAATTAGATCATAGTTATAAAAATGTAGTGCTTTAATGTTCCCAAAGTGCTTTACGTATCTTAACCAACTTGATATGTAAATATGAGTTGTCTGAAACGTGCTACTTGAGTGACCATGGACAAGTCACTTAAGCTCTCTGAGCCTCAACTTCTTAATCTATAAAATGGAATTAGTAAGGCCTGTAGCATCTACCTCACAAGATTTTTAGGCTCAGATGAGATGATGTAAGTAACCTTGAAGTGCTATAGAAATATCAGCTCTGGTCTTTGTAAACCACCCCCCTCACATACACATACTTCCCAGACTGGTTGGCACATTGTAAGTGCTTCATAAATGGTTGTTCAATGAAAGAGTGGAAGAATGGATGGATGAACGAGTGACCGCTGGATCCCTCAACCTGGGGAGGCAGAAACATGAAAGTGTAGTATTATGAACTCCATTTTATAGCTGAGGAAACTGGGACACAGTCAAGTCACATTAAGTAACCTGCCCAAAGTTAAAATACTAATAAATGACCAAGATGGGACTAAAAACCAGGTCTTTTGCCTCTTACTGCAATATTTTTCCTATTCTCAGTTGGGGCTGAGATGCCATCCAGTTTATAGTTATAGATTATATCTCTCCTGTTGGAAAGAATCCCAAGGGTCCTCTTGGGCCTGACTTAGCAGCCTGTGGATTGATTGATGAAATTTAGGCAGCAAGATGGTGCAGCGATAAAGCTCTGGGCTTGGAATCAGGAAGGCCTGAGACATTTAATAGCTATGTGACCCTGGGCTAATCACTTCGATCTCTCCCTCAGTTTCCTCATCTGTAAAATGAGACTAATAATAGCACCTACTTCCCAGAATTGTTAAGTATAAAATGAGTTAATATTTGTAAAGCACTTTGCAAACCTTAAAACACTATATAAATACTAACTGTCATCATCATCATTAACTTCCCTGCTTCTAGCGATTGTCCACACTGAAAGAAATGATAAATGCTTTTGGGTGGAAGAATAGTCTATTCTCTTTATACAATATTGAATAAAAAATAGGGACTGGATAAACATTTTTGCTTACAGAAATGATTACATCAATAAATGTAAGGTTCTTAGGAAAGAAGAAAATAGAATAGAAATAGAACATTTTCCCTTCTTCCTTCCTTCAGATTCCCCTTAACCTCTTCCTACTGTTGTTTGGAGAGAGTACAGCCATGCTCATTTTCAATCTGACCTCTCTCTTGGCCCTTCTGTTCTCCGCAGACAAGAGTGAGAATGGAGAAGCTTACCCTAGGAAGAAAGTGACCACTACCGGCATGTCTGATGACTCTGCATCCTCCCGGCCTCCCAGAGAGAACAGAGGAAAGCAGGGCAGCAATAGCTGGAGACGAATCCTGCTGCTCATTTTAGCCATAACAGTCCATAACATTCCAGGTAAGAAGCTGCCCTTTTGTAACCTCAGGCATCAGCCTTTGGTGCTACCCCATGCCAGAAGGACCTTTCTTCCATGTAAGGTGAGGCACTGAGATGGGTATCAGAAGAAGTGGTTTTCTAATTCTAGGTCTGCTGTCTCCCACCTAGCTGTGGGAGCACATAGAGAGCTATTAGCTTCTCTAGGATATAGTCTCATCTGTAATGTGCTTATGATGGTCCCTTTCTTATCTCATCGATGCCTAGAGGTACCTAATTGGTGCAGTGTTGCACAGAGGACTGGGCTTGGAATCAGGAAGACCTGAGTTCGAAATCTGTCAAACACTTACTAGTTATGTGACTGGGCATGTCACTTAACCTTTCCCATTCTCAGTTTTCTCATCTATAAAATGGGGATAATGATAGCACCCTACCTGTAAGGTTGTTATGAAGATAAAAAGAGGTATTTGTAAAGCATTTTGCAAACCTTAAAGCACTATATGAATGCTAGCTACTATTATTATCATTATGACCCTCAAGAAAAATTAAAACTTAAACCTTAAAAGATACAAACACGCTCAATTGTGTATTCCCCAGTGACATAAATAAGCTTCTGCTTTTTTATACTATTTAGCCCAGGAAGTACATTTGGATGTACAACTAAAATATTGATCCATTGGTTCATAAATCTGGACAGATATTGGTGATAGCGAACTAGACTAGAGTTGAGTAAGAGGATGAATGTGAGCTGGATCACTTTTGAAAAATCATGCAGGTATTCTATATGACTACAGCCTTCTTTCTGAAACTCAGGTCCATATTTTTAGCACCAATATTCTTCCAGTGGTGTTATATAGGTAAAAGTTATAAAATCTATCAGTCTTTGAAAAATTAAACTTGATAGTCACCAAAAGAGCAATGAAGAAGAGTATGATGGGCATATTGCAGCACATTGGAAATGAGTAATTACGTGGAAGTAGTGGTGTATAGGGTGACATCAAAGAAATGTATGACCAGAAAAAAAGATCAGCTGATCAAACAGTGAGGGTGAAGGATCCATTGGTAGCCACACAGTGTCAAGAGAACTAAGTACAATTGGTGGTCCGTCCATACATACCATCTCCCTTATGGCAGATTTTTGGGTAGACATAGACAAGAATTTCATAGGATGGGCAGGCATGGATCACATCTTTGGTAGGAGTGCCCATAATTGATGAGATAATAGAGCTAGTAGAATATTGGTCAACTTTCTCCCATTTTGGCAACACTTCAGTCACAGGGGGTCAGGGCCTCTTGTTCCCTATTGAATGCTAATTAAGACCTAGGAATTGGAATTCAAAGAGTAATGAAGCCAGCCAAGAGATCTAGAGAAGAATAGGACAGACATGCTTACTTGAGCTGGTAATTCTCTCTTCCCACTGGAATGAAGAAAACAACCACAACAGATTGTGGCCCTAGGTTTTGCTGTCTGGGTTGCAATAATTATATATCCCTTAGAGCTTTCATGATTGTGATTAGCCTTAGCATGGCTGCCATATGTGTATTGCCTTTCAGTGTATGCATCTGGCATTTATTTCCTGAGCTGGTTTTTGCATAATGGCTGGGGAGCGTCAGGATGATTAATGAAGAGAGATTATTTAGTTCTTATGCGAGTTTGGATTAAGAATAAGGCTGAAGATAACAATACGGAACAATCCCAGATTTAGATATCTTTAGAGCATCTGTCACTAGGGAGTCAAAAAGTGCCCCTTCCTTAGCCTTTCAGACCTTATTTTCTCTCTGAGTGTTCCCATCAATCCATTAATCAACAAGCATTCCTTCAGTGTCTGTGGGCACTAAAGGTGGTGGGAATACAGAGAGAAATGAACCCTCTGGGGACACCATGTACATATATAGTGTGTATATATGTGTGTATATATATGTATACACACATATACTTATATATAAGTATGTATGTATGTATATATACATGTGTGTGTATATATATGTCTATACACACATAGAGTACATATATAAGTATAAGATGATGATGGAGAAGGCACTGGCAACTGGGGACAGTGGACAGATCATGAAAGGTTCCATATAGAAGGGATGGTGCTTTACCTATTTGAAGGAAGCTAGGGATTTTAAGAAGCAGGTAAAGAGAAAGCATTTTCCAAACATGAGAGAGAGACTGTGTGAAGGCCCATAGAAAGGAGATGGATTCTCATGTATTAGAAAAGGCAAGAAAGCCAGTTTGACTGATTTGTAAAGGGGAATAATATGTAACAAGATTGGAAAGATTGTTTGGGACCAGATTATGAAGGACTTTGAATACCAAACAAAGGCAGTTAATATTTGACCCCAGAGGTCATGGAGGAAGTCATTAGAATAGGGGAGTGACATGGCTAGAAGTATATTTTAGAAATAACACTTCGAAAGCAAAAAAAGAAGTATCACTTTGAGAGCTGGTTGACAGATGGATTGGAAAAGACGGGAGGCAGGGATATCATCTAGGACGCTATTGCAGTAGTCCAGGTGAAAAGTGATGAGGGGTTGGGTGAGGGTGTTGGCTGTATGAATAGAAAGAAGAGGCCATCATAGGAGAGGTGTGCAGCTGAAATCAACAAGACTTGATGACTGATTGGATATCTAGAGTGAGGAATGATAAAAGTTATGAAGCTACTGGATTGGTGATACCCTTGGCAGAAATAGAGGAGAAGAGAGCAGGGTTTAGAGGAAAAGATGATGAGTTTAGTTTTGGGCATTGAGTTTGAGATGTTTATAGAGTACAAAATATCTAAGGGATTGTGGTTTGGGAACTCATGAGAGAGACCAGGACCAATTGAATATATAGATTTGGTATTCAACTGCATAGATGTGATCATTAAACCCAAGGAAGATGAGATGCTCACCAAAACAGAAAGAAAGGACCCAGGAAAGAGCCTTGCACTACATGCCCACAATAGAGGATATAGCATGAATGGTGACTCCTTCACAACCTGCACTGCATCCAAACTGTTCTTCCTGCTGTTCCTCGTGCAACACTTCATCTTCCATCTTTATCAGTCTTCGCTGTGGTTTCCCTGTTCCCTGAAATATGCTCTCTCCTTCTCTCTATCTCTTGGGGTCTCTTGTTTCTTTCATTACTCAGCTTAGAAGCACCACTTTTTACATAATGGCTTTCCTAATTCCCCCCAGCGCCTGCTGCCTCGTTGACTTGTATTTATTTTGTATATATTCTGTTTAAAAAGGGCAGTATTGCATGTGAATATGCAGGAAGACCTGGGTTCAAGTCCCCCTCTGACACAAACTGTGCACTCCTGAACAAGTCACTTTTCATCTCTCTGAGCAGTTCTCTAAGACTATTAAGTTGTAAAAAACATGCTGACCTATATCAGTAGAGGGAGTTTCCTCACCTGGAAATTCCCTATACAAATAAAATCACAGATCCAACCCCTCTCCCTATCCTTTATTCTATGTGTCCTTCGTGTAAATGCAGTTTCCTCTCACTAGAATAAGCTCCTGGAGGTCAAAGACAGCTTCATTTTTGTATTTACATCCCTGGCACAGTGTGGGCAGTTAATAGTCATTGATTAATTGATTGATCTTGCAAAGGAGACAGAAGGGCAGATGGAAGGAAAGTCAACACGAGCAGTGTCACGCAAACCCAGGGATAAGAAGGTATCCAGGAGGAGGGGGCAGCCGGCAGTGGCAGGGCTTCCGAGAGATCAAGGGGGAGGACTGAGAGAAGGCCGTTAGATTTTACAATTACGGGCTCATGGGTAACTTTGGAGAGAATGGTTTCAGGGCAATGATGAGATCAAGAAGCCAGGTTGCAAAAGCTAGAATTTGCATCTCTGTGGAGATCCAGATGACAGTGTTGCTTAGAACACTAGCCAGGTGGCCCAAAGCGACCTGAGGATGAGGTAGACATCTCTCCTCTCCCTGTCCCTTCCCCACTCACTCCAACCCCTATTCTTCCACTGCAATTATAGTAACCATAGTAAGAGACAAAAAACCAGAGGACAGAAAGAAGGTGCTACTCTTTTGTCTTAGAGGTGTGACGGGAAATTTCCCAGGAGGTCTCTCTATAGCTTTCGCCTTTACTGTTGAAGTTTCTTCATCTTCCACCTTGGGCTTAATAAGAAGAGAAGTCACTTGGGAAATGGCCACAGAATTCTCCAGAGACTAACTCAAAGACTGTTGTTGCTGCCCTTTGTTGAATCCCATTCCGAGGGCCTGTCCTTTTACTAACATACCTTTCAGGCTGTTCTTTAACATTATTATTTTTTTTTTAGTTTATTAAAAATTTAACTGGGGCTTTGACTTTCCCCTCAAAGTTCTGTGATTTAAGTTATACTCTTCACAGTACCTAAAGAGACAGCTGGTTTTTGAAGTTTCTTTCCTTTGCTGCCTTGATTTCATGTGTCCTGGTGACATTTTGTAACAAAAGCTTGGAAAGGGGGGTACAGACTTTGTGAATGCTGTGTCTCCCTAGAAGACATGGGTTTCTGAGGGAGCTGGAGTAAGAGGGATATACCCCTTATATCTTAAACATACAAATTCTGGGTGCTTTATGGTGGAAGAGTTAATCCTTCTGATTAACTATGGTTCCTTCATGTATAAATGGTACACATCTAACAGTACAAATATCCCTTTTGATCAGGGATTCTTAATCATTTTTGTGTCCTGGACCTCTTCAGCCTGGTGGTACAGTGAATAGAGCCCAGGGCCTGGAAACATGATTTCAAATCTGGCCTCAGAGTCTTACTAGCTGTATGGCCCTGAGCAAGTCACTTAATCTCTGTTTGCCTCAGTTTCCATGTCTGTAAAATGGGGTAAATGATTGCACCTACCTCCCAGGGGTGTTGTGAAGATAAAATAAGATAATAATTGTAAAGTTCTTAGCATAAGGCTTGGCACATAGTAAGTGCTATGTAGATGTTTATTCCCTTCCCTATCTTTGGTAAAGCCTATATCCCCTTTTCAAAGAAATATTTTTTAAATGCTTAAAATAAAATATATAGGATTACAAAGGAAATCATTTATACTGAAATGGTTTCAAAGTATTTAAAAAGCAAGTTCAGGTACCCCAGGTTAAGAACACCTGCTTTAGAAGAAGAGTATACAGACTCATAACCCATTGTGAGAGTGTTTGAAAAATATGATGATGATGTTTGATGTTAACATCACGGTATATTTTGTAAATGACAAAAATCTCTCAGTACAACATGTGATATCCTTCTCTTCTTATTTATGTTCATCATCATCATTGGTACAGTATGTATTGAGCACCCACTATCTGCAATTCTCAGTTGCACTTATTCAATATTATATTTTGAATTGGTGTATACATATTTCCCTGCTAGACTGGAAACTCCATGAGGATGATGGCTCTTTCTTGCTTTTTGGGCTGCGCTAGATACCCTCAGTGTTTAGCATAGTACTTTGCACACGGTAGATGCAATAAATATTTGTCGAATGAATGAATCAAACAAGTATTTTTTTAAGCATCTGAGCCCCAGGGGATACAGATACAAAGAATGAAGCGATCCCTGCTAGCAAGGATCTTATGTTCTAGTGGGAGAGACAAGTACTTATGTAAGTATATACAGAAGAAATAAAAGGAGAAGAAACACAAATAAATACAAAGTAGTTAAATAAAGGTAGTTTGGGTGGGAGGACACCAGCAATTGGAGGGATCGGTGAAGGCTTCATGTAGAAGGTGGTACTTGAGCTCCATCTGTTAGGTAGGGAGGAGGGGGAAGGGCTATCTAGTCATGGGGGAGGCCTGTGCCAAGCCACAGAATGGGAGAATATCACATAAGAGGGATAAAGTGAAGGCCAGTTTGACTGAACTTCAGAGTACAGGAGGGGGAGGAATGGCCAACGAGGCTAGGAAGATAGGTTTACAAATGCTAACAGGAATGTATTAGGCCCTGAAAGAGAATACAAAAATGAATAAGACAGTTCCTGTCTCATGAAGCTCACAGTCTGACTGGTGAGATAAGATGTAAAGAAGTAATCATAATACAAAGAATGGCCAGAGTACAAAAGGTTTGGGAGATCACTTAACTGGAGTGATTAGATGAGATTTAGTAGAGGAAGTTACATTTGAGTTTGACCTCAAAACATAGGATTTCGGTAGGCAGATATAAGGGTAGGGAACATTCCAGTTATCACTATAGGTTGGTGTTTGTGCCCTACATGTTATTATCTGCCCTTATGGAGCTTATGGTCCAGTAGGGAGATAGGACATAGGCATAACGATAACACATACATAAAGTGTCATGTGATTTCTAATGAAGAAAAAGTCATAAACAGATGGGAAGGTCCAGAAAAGAAAGGCTTTCTGGAGAAAATGATATATGAGTTGGGCTTTAAAAAATGGGCAGGAATTCAGCAGCTAAAGAGTGGGCAAGGAAAGACATTTCAAATATTAAACATGGCATGAGCAGAAGCTTGGAGATGGAAAAATGACAGGGTATGTTCTTAGAACATAAAGTAATCCAATTTGGAGCACATGAGGGGAATAATATGAGATAAGGAGGGAGAGAAAGAGAAGGGAACAAACATGAAGTACCTACCATATGCCAGGCACTGTTCTAAGCACTTTTGATCATCACAGCAACCCTGGGAGGTAGACGTTATGATTATCCTCATTTTACAGTTGAGAAAATTGAAGCAAACAGAAGTTAAGCAACTTGCCCAGGGTCACATATCTAGGAAGTCTCTGAGGAGAGATTTGAACTTAAGTCTTCTGACTTCTAGTACTCCATCCGTTCCACCACCTAAGGCTAAAAAATATAGGATGACACCACACTGGGGTAAATATGAGGCTGAAGTGTTTGAACCTTAACTTGTATCATGGCATATGAAGATCATTTGAAGGAGATGAGCATATTGAACTTAGAGATGAGAAGATATAGTATGCACATGATTGCTGTCTTCAAGGATCTGAAGGTGGTTTAAACCTATTTCTTACTGTTGGCCAGAGATAGCAGTATAAGAAGCGAGAGCCATGAGTGAAAGTTGCGTGGGATCACATTTTTTTTTTTGTCTTGTAAAGAAAATCTTCCTAACCGTTATAGCTATTCCCAAATGGAATGGGCGGCCTCTGGGGAAGGAGTGAATTCCTTCCTCCTCCCTAGAGGTTTTCAGGCTGAAAGCAAGATGACCACTTGTCAACCCATGACAAATGGGATTTTTGGTCAGGTACACGTTGGACTAGATAGCATCTGAGATCCCTTTCAACTCAAATTCTGTGAATTCCCGTTGTATGGCTTTAGTATAACATGTAGCAAATAGTACACAATGTCACCATGTTTGGGAGACACGGGGTAGTTGAGATATTGAGGTAAGAGGAAAATTTTGGAAGAGTCACTATGGAGAATAATAAGGAAATCAACGAATAGAATTGAACAGTGAGGACCTACCTAAAGTTATATAGGATAGTATTAGAGTAGGTAAAATAAATTCAATTTCATGACATTCTCTAGGGAAACTCAGCAGGAGCTGAAAAAATGAATGGCAGGAGTTACTCATGATTGAAGATAAGCTGGTTGGGAATGATGAAAGATCAGAGTGGTGAGGCCATCTAGGAAAGTAAAGAGACAAGAAGAGACAAGTAAAACCAGAAAGAGGGGAAGAGGAAATAGACTGAAAGAATCAGAAATGGTTATCAGAGGATCAGCGTTCACAATAAAGACAAAAAGAAAACATACTGTCAAGAGAGGAAAAGAGGTGGAAGGAGAGATGGTTGGGGTAAGAGTGTCATCTTGAAGTTTAGAGCCTTAAAAGAGGTACGGTTCTGTGTGATACTGTAGTATAAAATGTGACTATCATAGTATATAGGTAAAAATGGGATTGAAAAGGAGGTAGTGGGTTGGAGCTAAGAAGGCTGAGAAATTGTGAAGTCATCGTGTAAGAGGAGTTGACCATAAATATTGAAACTATGGAGGATGGTAGTTGGGAAGAAAGACTACAAGCCAGGTGTCAACATCATTGGGGAATTCAATTCATTTGAATGTTTGAAATGCTTGTTGATTCAATTTAATTCATTAAGCATTTATCGGTTACTAAGTACTATGTTTAATACAGACCCAGGAGATAGAAAGACAAAAATTAAAATAGTTCCTGCCCTCAACAAGCTTACATTCTATTAAGATAGACAATAGCAAAAATTAAATAAAATACTAACATATACATGTGTGTATATGTACATGTACATGTACACATACACATATACACATCTATCTATCTTTGGGAGAAGAATGACCTGGGTATATGTATGTGTGTATGTGTGTATATGTATAATACATCTACAACATATAATATGTAATGTGTGTATGACAGCAACAAGGATGGGGGAAAAGATGTTATAAACTGTATTAATTTTTAGGAAAGAGATGTTATTTAGGAAGAGCATAGACAATCCTTTGTTGCCTTTTTTGCAGGGACCCCTATGAGTTAGATGTTCGACAGAACAGGGACTTATATAAAACAAAATCTTCATTTTTTTTTTTACCTTGGATTGAGGACAAGTTCATTTTATCGTTGGTCACTATGGCAAAAAAAGAGACATGGAGGACTACTTGTATGCCCTCAGAAGAGCAAGGCATTTAGTTTTAATTGTTCGGATTGTCTTAGCCTTCTGTTCCTAGGAGACTGTATATTGTGTTTTTGAAAGAAATTCTTAAGCTCTTAATCAGATATAATTTTGTTGTCAGGATCTGAAAGCCATGGGTTTTTAGTCCTTTACACTTATAAGATTTCCTTTCTGCTAGAGGCAATTTGGATTTTGAGTGATTAAAGCAGAGCTTATTTAGATACAGGTTAAGGAGGGAAAGTGGAACCTTCTCCATAAATATCTATTGATGTTTCAGTGTTAAGTGTCTCAATGGTGAAATGCAGGTTCATGTTGCCTTTTGGTGCGATGGATAGAGCACTGAGCATGGAGTAAGGAAGGGTTGAGTTCAAATCCTGCCTTTTTAGCTGTGTGACCTTGGGCAAGTCACTTAATATCTGTCTTCCTCAGTTTTCTCATCTACAAAAATGGGAAGAATAATAGCACTTACCTCCCAGGATTGTTGTAAGGATAAAATTAGATAATAGTTGCAAAGGACTTTGTAAACCATATAGTGCTTTATAAATGCTGGCTGTCATTATCATTATTAATAATTTCATTAGTCTTGCAGTTCCCCTACACTGTTAGTTTTATCATCCTAATTCACCCTCCCCTAGAAAATTCTCTATCACCAAAAGCCATTGAATTCTTTAGACATCTTTCTCTTCTGGACTCTGATCAAGTGAGAGCCTCAAGATAGTGACAGAGGGAGGCATACGTGTGAACTTTATTTTGCTAGGAGAAAAATGCCATAAAACTACAGAAAGAGAAATGAGGCCCCTAAGTCCCAAGGCCACAATACTGCAGACAACCACCGTTCTTACTGGCAATGGAATCAAGTAAAATGCTTGTAGAGCACAAAGGTCATTAGGAAAGTTACTAGGATAGTCATGTGGAGGAATTGGACTGTAGGCAGGCTTACCGGTTTGGAGGACAGTACAGTGGGGAGGCATGAAGAGGGAAGGGCTGAACTAGCAGTAGGAATAGAGAGCAGAACTGGATGTGAGAGGTGCTATGAGGTAGAAATTATGGAACTTGACAACCAAGTGCTTATGACGGAGACGAAAGAGCCAAAAGTGTCTGCAAGGTTATCAGCCTGCGTGACTTGGAGGAAAAAAGCACTTCTATCAATAGAAATGGGAAGAAATCAGAAGCAGGAGAATGAGCCAATAAGCAGGAATGGATTATGGAGTTTTTATTAGTTCAGATCCAGGTTCAAGTGGGATACTCTTTTATTGTACTTATGCATCAGGGGAAGCTGGCAGAATCACCATGTCCTCTACCTAGCCCCTGCCAGCCCCTGCTGTCCGCTACTCTGACTCTCAGCAAGCTGAGAAGGGAGAAGTGTTCTCAGTGACCCAATCCATTAAGACATAGACTGACCTTTTATGAAGGAGCAAACAGAATATCTCCTAAAGTGTGAAATCACTCTGGGATTGTCTCTAATTTATCCTGTATGTTTCTTTTGTGTAGAGTTGTTTTCATGCTGTCCCTCTCTCTCATGAGCTCTTTGAGGGTAGAGGCTGTGTTTTGTTTTGTTTTGTTTTTGTATCCCCAGCATTTAGCATATAGTAGGTGCTTAATAAATTCTTGTTGACTTGACTTGATATTTTGTCACTTCCGCTTCTCCTTGTGGAGGCTGGTAACTAGAGGCAGTTACCTCTCCAGAAGTTCTTTTTTCTTCCTCAAAGGCTACTGCATTAAATTTTAAAATTTGGAAGAAACTCTGTGGGTGTGAATATCCCTCCAGGATTGTTTTTGATTTAACTAGCAAACTTTAGCTGCAGGAAATCCAGCCTCATATCTGATTTCCACATTGATGCTCACAATCACTCCAACCCAGGCACACGACCCAACTGGTCACCAGCCCCTTCCCTGTTGCATACCTATCAGAAGAACTACAGTACATTACACCTTTTCATTTGGAGGTCACCTGATGGCTCCACTCCCATAGCTGACGTTGTGGAGTTGGAGCAGCCCAGGAGGGAAGCAAGGACATAAGGTGTATGGGTTGGTGGAGTGAGCAGTTGCCAGAAGGAGCAGGAAAGACTGTGAGACGGAAACAAAGTCTTTGGAGATTCTTGAAGTACCTACATATTGTCTTAGGAATCCATCAATAGCAGCTCCTCCTGACAAATATCAGTTGTCTCTCCCTAAAAGCAGGAGTTCTTCACCAGAAGTCCATGATCTCATTTAAAAAAATATTTTAATAAGTGTTTCAATAGAATTTATTTCCTTTGTAATCATGTGTATTTTATTTTATGTATTTAAAATGTTGTTCAGAGAAGAGATCTGTACTAAACTGCTAGAGGCATCCCTAACACACAAAAAGTTAAGAACCCAAACCCTGCAAAGTCACAGATTTCCAGCCCTGAAAAGGAACTCAAGGTTGGGAAAGAGTATGTGCTTCAGTTTCAGTAGTCAAAGGCCACCTGGGCTGAGTGAGATGGGTTTAGAACAAAGGCACCATCATGGAGTCACAACAATCCAGTGCTTTGCGCATCTGACAAGTTAAGTTTGAAGATGCTTCTGGTTTATTTGAAAGGGTTCAGAAACATTGTGATATTCTCCTTTAATTCTGAGAATCTAAATGGGAAGCCTGGCATTATAATTAGCACAGACTCCTGCATGGAATGACATTTTGTTCAACATAACGTGTTCTTGAGAGTGCACTCTAACAGAAGCTGGTAGCAGCATTTCCAATTCTGAGAATTGGAACTGGCAGAAACTCTCAGGGAATGGAATCATGATTTGCAGTTAGAGTTTCTTGAAGGAGTGTTGGGGAGAAGTGAGAGGTGTACCTGAGTAGTGTGCTTGCTCCTTTTTCCTCTCTGTCCCTCCCCCCTGCACTTTATTATTTTGGGGTCAACTGGCATATTCAGAGCCACACATTGTCAGTTATGAGATCACAACTACAATCCATGATATCTTTCTCCCAAGTCAGTAGCTTATGCTGTCCTCCTCTCACCTGCTTTTATTAACGAATGGAAAATAGGTTTTTGTGTTGATTTTGTTGTTGTTGTTTTAAGGCTGTTAGCTTAAACAGATCTTGAAATTGATCAGGCAATCAAAAAGGCACATTTAGTAAAGTTTACTGTGTGCCTGGCACTTGGTGCTAAGCATTGGGAATACAAATACAAATAAAAGGAGCTTACATTCTAACAGAAGACAACACATAAACATTAAGAACTATCAATCGATCAGCAAGTATTTGCTAAGCACCTTCTGTGTGCCAGGCATGGTGATGATTGCTGGAGGTACAAAGAAAAGTCACTGCCTTTGAGTAGCTCACATTCTAATGGAGGTAACTAAGTATATACAAGATAGGTATATACAAGTGGGTGGGAGGTAATAATGGGTCAAGGGGATAGCAATTGAGGGGACCAGGAAAAGCCTTCTGCAAAAGGTAAGATTTGTGCTATCTTAAAAGAAGTCAAGGAAACCAAAGGTGTAGGTAAGGAGAGAGAATTCCAGGCATGGTCCACAACCTGATATAAACGTGTATAAGTAATTAAAAAATAAGGGAAAATCTTAACCACTTTGGAAAACAAGAAATCTTGCTGTGACTTGCATTGAGTTTATGATGATTATATTTCTGCCACAACCAAGTGACTGTTAACAATCTGTTTTCCAAGTGTAGGTTGTCCTCCCTCCTGGGGGGGAAGATGAAGGGACTTAACGAATGTCTGAGCACCTTCCCAAGTTGTTCAAGACAATGAAGTGTTGCTAAGGGAAAGAGAAGCAGGGCTTTATTGGGGGGAGGCAAGGAAGGGAAAGGACAGCTGCACAATTAGAACTAAAAAACTAACCATATTTGAGACTCTTCCTGATGAGGAGGGAGTAGGAGCTGGATGCTCCGAGGTGGAAGAAGCTTCTTGCCCTCAGAAGAATGCTCTACCAGAACCGTCTAGGCTGTCAGATGGGAGATCATCCTTTGAGGATCCGAGGAAGAATTGAAGAGGAATAGTTTATGGCCATTCCCTGTTCAGGGGTACCAAGGCATCTCTTTGTTGACCTGATGGTGACAGTAGTCTGTTGTCTTTGCAGGCATTTATGCATGATGTTACAGAGAACCTCTCTAAAATTATCAGAATAGTTGACTGATAACCACTTCTGGTGACTCATGAAGGCACAAATAATATTGTCAGAAGGAACCGAAGAAGTATTGCTAAAGATTATGAAAGTTTGGGAAAGAAAGAGTAGACCAGAGGGACAGGTTGTGTAGACACATACATACAGGTTGTATTTTCTTTACTGCTCACTATTTTACAAATAAAGATAAGGGATGAAGAAGAGAAAAATTAATTTGGGAAGCAAACAGATGGCTAAGAAGGTGGTGTCTGAGAACAGGATTTGGATTAATGGACCACCACTTAAAATACAAAGGAATAACAGATTCCAAATCAAGGATATAATAAACTTAACAAAGGCTGATGAGAAAGTATTTGCTAGGTGTCTTATAAATCTAATCAAATGAGCTTAACATTTAAAAAGAATAGAGGAGAGAGAGGGAAGACTGCCTGTGTATCACTGCCAAGCTAGATAGCATAGAGAATAACTACACTGAAAGAAGAGAATAGAAGTGGAGACACCCAGAAGTTCGTAAGAGACAAAATTCAAGAAAGGAGCCAGTAGTAAAGCCCGTGGCCTCAAATGCCATACACAGATGCCCACAGTTTAGATTATGAACTAGGACTAGCCTTCCTAACACAAAGAGGCAAATTTGATCTCATTGATGTTGTTGGCATGTTGGGATGAAACTCATAAGTGGAATATGACCTTGTATGTGTGTCCAAAACACACAGACACACAGACACACACACACACACACACACACACAGAGTACAGGGGGAAAATTGTAAATTAAGAAGATGTGCTTATGTGAAGAAATCTAGGAACCACAGGGGAGAAGCATGGTGGAGGCTATTTGGGTGAAGGTCAGTGGAGGGAGAATCAGAAGTGATTTTGTCATTGGAGTATGTATACTATAAACCATCTGGCAGAAAGCGGAAATGGATGGGAAACAGATCGCTACTGTGACGTAGAGCACAATATAGCAGTGTTGGGGAACTTCACTTAACCAAAAATCTACTGGAGTTCTTTCTCTGCCAAAAGACACTGCTTCTAGTGATCATTTCATCCTTTAAAAATATTGAGAAAACAATAAGGGGGCAATATATTTTGATTCCGATACTTATTAACAGTAAGCAACGGATTGCTGGGATGTAGCTGATCGGAACCCTGGAAAGGAAGTGACCATTTACTCCTGGAATTTGTGGTGGAAAGGAAGGGGAGATCTGGGCATAGTTTGAGTTGCATCCTGGATTTGGGGAAAGTAGATTTCAGAGGGATTGGGAAGCATAGGTAGTATCTCATGGACTAAAATTATGCAAGGAAAGTCATCTTAAGGGAGGGAGATGCTCCGGAATGAAATTTTGAACAGAAAAGGAAACAAGTCCAATAAAGAGGGAAAATTTGAAATATATGAAGAAACCCATGTAGATATGCAGGGAACTTACCAAGCTACTTAAAATCTTAAAATGAAAATATAGAAGATAGAAATAAATCCTGGTAACAAAGGATAGATACAAGAGTGTCCTATAAAAATAGTGTCAGGAATGCTGAAGCTCAGAATGAACTGAGGCTGGTGAGGAAAGCCAAAGACAAAAAGGGTGGGGATTTTTTAAAGCTATTTTGGAGACTCATGACAGAAAATGCTATCTACATCCAGAGAAAGAACTATGGCATCTGAATGCAGATCAAAGTATGTTATTTTCACTTTTTTTTGTGGCTTTTCCTTTTTGTTCTGTTTCATCTTTCACAACATGACTAATGTGGAAATATATTTCCATGATTGCACATGTATAACCTATATCAGATTGCTTGGGGAGGGGGCAGGGAAGGAAGGGAGGGAGAAAAATTTGGAGCTCAAAATCTTAGAAAAATGAATGTTGAAAGCTGTCTTTACATGTAATTGAGGGAAAAAATAAAATGCTATTTACAAAAAAAAGAGCTATTTTGTGAGTAAAAAGGAGGTTTGAAGAAGGCACAAAACTCTGCTTGGGGTGGATAGGAGCATGATAACTGATAACAGAGAAAAGTCAGTTGCTCAGTGTTTTTTTAATTTTTTTTTCTGTTTTCTCTGTAAGGGTGATCTTTGCACAGAATAAAAATGATGTGGAGATAAGAATAGATGCCAAATTGATAAAAAGAAAACACCTGGTTGCCCTTGATGAATTTAAGTCACCTGGTTGTGATTAATTTCTGCCTCAAGTATTAAAAGAATTCCTAGATGCAATTGCTGTTCCATAGTCTGTAGTATTTGAAAGATTGTTTAATAATGGGAGAAGTTCCATAAGATTAGAGATAGGTAAATGTCCCCATTTTCAAAAAAAGAAAAGTAAGCATCACTAAGCTTATCTTTAATTCCTGAGAAAATTCTCAAGTAGAATATTAAAGAAATGGGTAATAAACATCTAGAAAGGGAAGCAGTGATTACAAAGAGTCAGCATTGGCTTGATCCAGAACAGGTCATGCTGCACTCACCTTATTTCCTTATTTGACAAGATTATTAAACTGATTAAAAGATGAGGGGAATGCTATAGATAGAGTTTGCCTAGATTTTAGACAAATATTTGATTAAGTTTTTCATGTCATTTTTGGTAGCAAAAAGAAATATGTGAATGAGAAGATAATATAGTTAGATAGATTCAAAATTTTTGAATGACCGGACTTCAAAAGTAATTGTTAATGATTCAGGGTCAGCATAGCAGGAAGCCTCCAGTGCAGTATCCCAGGGAGCTGTGGTTGTTTCTGAGTGATGTAACCTTTTTTTCAGTGACTTAGATAAAAACATTGATATGCTTATGAAATTTGCATGTGCCACCAAGCTGGGAGGGGTAGCTGACCTATTAGGTGATAGACCAGAGGATTGGGCTGAATCCAGTGAAGTGAATTTCAATACAGATAAATCTCAAATCTTGCCCTTAGGTTAAAATAAATCATCTTTACAAGTACAGTATGGAGGAAGCATGGTTAGACAGTAGCTATCAGAAAAAGATCTGAGGGTTTTAGTGAGCTACAAATTTAGTAAGAATCAGCAATGACATGTGGAAACCAAAAAAATCTAATATCATCTTAGAGAGGCATAACTTTCAGAATTAGGATATCTATACTCTATCTGGTTTGAACCACCTCTGGGTTCACTTCAGGGACAGTGATGAATTGAGGTGTGTCCAGAAAGGGATAACCTGATTGGTGAGGGGTGCTGTCATGTGAAGATCAGTTGGGTGAACTGGGGATGTTTAGCTTAAGGAAGAGAAGACTCAGAGGGGGCTGTGATTGCAGCCTTCAAGTCTACATGATGTAGGAGAAATGTAACTTGTTCTGCCTGACCCCAAAGAGAAGGACCAGGACCAATAGATTGGAGGTTGCAAGTAGGCAGATTTAAACTTGATTTCATGAAAAATTTCCTAAGAATTAGAGGAATACAGAAGTGGAACGGGCTACCTTAAGAAGAGGTGAATTCCCCCTCCCTTTTTTTAGACTGAATCAAGCAGAGTCTGGATGACTACTGGAGTATATTAACCTGGAGGATTCATTTCCCATATGGATTAGATTGGAATGGCCCTGAGGTTCCAGCCCAGTTTCAAGACTCTCCCAAGTCTGTGAAATGGCAGGTGGCTCATTAGTATAACTTCATCCTGGGTCCCACTGACTATCAACTGAGTGTTCTTCTTCACTGAAGAAACCCTAGGAGCCAGAGATAACTTTCATCAGCAACTATTCAAACCTCAGGATCTCATTTTCTGCCCGGCTGACTTAAGCCTTTGCTCTCCTATTTTGTTGGACAGTTCAATGAGAAATGAGTATAAACCTGTTTTCACTACTTGGAAAAACAAGTCCAAGTACCTAGCTCACAAAGAGCAGGCCCGTCTTCCCAGGTCAAAGATTGTCTCACTGACCAGTAATTCCCAGAACCAAATGGGCATTTGCCCCAGTCTCAAACACTGACTTTTTATTGATGAGGCCCTCTCCTTAGAGTCTTTGCTGAACAACTAATTGCTATGTGCTTTCTGCCAAGCATGCAGAGGGAAAGTGTTATTAATGCTTAGCAACTATATCTTGTCTTTTGAAAATAGGGAGGGGAATGAAACTTCTCAGAATTATCCAACATACTAGGAAAATCACTGGTCAAGAAGCCAGCTGCTTGGGTAGACAGGCCTTTTTTTCAGATGCTTATCAATTTATTTAAAAGCCAAAACTGGCAACAAATTGGATAATCTGATCATTCAGAATTCAGAACTGCTGGTTTATATTCATATATGCAGAGTTCAGTGGCATATTAGTTATGTATTTAATAAGTTTCTGCTTATTCTAATTCATCTTCAATCCCATGGTGATTGTTATGGTGAGGAACTGAAATCAATTAAAATGTTGCCTGTGTTGTAAAAATTCTTTTTTTTTTTAAATTTAAACTTTTTTTGTTATTCTTTACTTGGTAAACATCATCAAACAAGGGCATTTCTATTGACACAGAACAGAAAGAGAGTATTGTACATGACATCATGAATCTCAATTATGTATAGTTTGCATTTTTTACAAGGAATATAACTTCAACACAGTTTCAAAATTGTCCTCCTTGTGTGTCTTCTTATGAGCCTCTTTTCTATTCATTTTTGAAAATGCTATAATGACCATCTTTTCTTTCTTTTCTTTTTCTTTTTGGCATCACTAGTGTTAATTTCTTTCTCTATCATACCCCCTTCAAATAAAAAACAAATAAACATCATCAAGCAAAACAAATCCACAAGTTGGTCATGTCCAGAAATGTTTCTCTCAATCTGCCCCACTAGTCCCTCACCTCTGTGGATCTTTTGGAGTAGTGGTTAGTCATTGCATCAATGAGGGTTCTGAAGTTTTAAAAATTGTTTTTCTTTATAGTATTTTAGTTAATATATAAAATATTCTGGTTTAGTTCACCTTTCTTTACATTCAAGTGTCTCTGAATCCATCTCTTTTGTCATTTCTTATGGTAAAATAATATTCCATTGCATTCACATACCATAATTTTCCATTCCCCAGTTGACAGGCAGACTCTTAGTTTCAAGTTCTTTCCTATGACAAAAAGTGTAGCTATAAATATTTCTGTACATATGGAAACTCTCCTTGCTTCTTTAATTGCTTTGGGGTTTGTGCCTAGCAGTGGTACTTCTCAGTTAAAGGATATCTATAGGTTAGTGACTTTGGGAGTATATTTCCAAATTCTCTCCAGAATGGTTAGGCCAAGTTTCAGCTCCACCAGCGGTGCATTAGTCTACCTGTCCTACCACATCCCTTCCAAAATTGTCATTTTCCATTTTTTAAAGTCATCTTTGCAAATCTGAGAAGGTATTTTATAGTTGTTTTAATTTGCATTTTCTTATTATTAGTGATTTTGAACGTATTTCCCCCTATGGCTTAGATTCCTTTTTTTTAAGAACTGCCTATTCATATCCTTTGGTCATTTATTTATTGGGAGGTGCCTCTTCCCTTTATTTTTTTGAACCTATTTCCTATAATACCTTAGATATTAGATCTCTAACTTGACCAGCCCAATACTCTACAGATTACCATCATCATGTAGTACTAGTTGGGTAGACTAGATCTCTTGGACCATGTTAGTATGTACAGGAAAAAGCAGAGGTTTCATGTGTGTGTGTGTGTGTGTGTGTGTGTGTGTGTGTGTGTGTGTGTAACAGAGTTAAAATTTGCTACAGAGAAACTTGCTACATGTATTTTTTCCAATTAACTGTTTCCCCTCTAATATTACCTGCATGATTTTATTTGTGCAGGGGCTTTTCAATTTTAAGTTATCAAAACTGTCCATTTCTTCGATGAACTTTTGGGCGTTTTAGTCCCAATGTTTTTCTAGTTGGCTATATTTCAGGTTGGTAATTTTCAATTTAGCTCCATATTTAACATGCACATGTCATGACTTTGTAAAAAAACTTCCATGGCTTTTGACTCATGTCTTGTTGACATGGAAACCAATGCAAAAGTGAAATTACTAATATAGAGTGGGCAGGAAGAAGATGAAACAAATGAAGAGCCATGATTTAATTATTTAATTCCATTAAAAACCCTATATTTTGGTGGTGATGATTCTAGACTTCTCTGGACACTTGTAGTATAAAGCTTGTAATACCATTTGGAAAACACCAGTCCTCTGATCATCTCTGTTGAAAAGGCACAATTATCTTTCCTAAATGTTTTAGCTATTCGCTTACCTGAAAGGTAGGAAGCTCTTAAAAAATCTCTTCCAGCTTCGTTAGGCTTTGGTCAACTCATTTTGTACTTAGAGGGTATTGCTTATGTGAATTTGCTTTCATTTCTTTTCCTGGACTAACACATGTCATAATAATTTCTTGTCCTAAATTCCTTGTCTCTGAAGAACTACCAACCCTTAGCATTATTCTTCTATGTCATGGAGATGTGCCCTAAAGCATTTGGTCTTGGCATCTCAGGACACATGGCTCAGGAATCTCAAAGTGAGCACTGGGGACTCTCAGTTTTCAGCTTTGACAGTTACCTGACTGTGAGTGCATCCAGGTGGCATCCAAATGAGAGGCTGTATGACCATCTTGTTAGTATTTCCACCAGAGAGAGGAGACTAGATGGCCAGTTTTGATATTGGTTCCTAGTTCTACTCAAAAATTTGGAGAAGGAACTCACAATTAATAGCTAAAATTAGTTTTGAGAATTCTCTGTAGATATCATTGATTTTTGATGTTCAATTATCTCTCATCATAAGCTTCAAACTGGATGTGAGAGCTAGCATACTTGGTTTCAAACCCTTTCTGTTATCAATGACTTTCACATGAGCACAAGTCGCTTACCTTCTCTGAGTCTTAATTGCCTCATCTGTAAGATGGGGTTGATTATCCTGATCATACTGTACTTTATGGAAATGATATGAGGATAAAGTAAAATAAAGAATATCCAAGTGCTTTGAAAATAAGGGTCCAGTCCCAAGAAATCAAAGACAGAAACAAAGGTCCAATGTATACCAAAATATTCATAGCAGCACTCCCTTGGTGGCAAATAATGGAAAACTAAATGGATTCCTATTGGCATATGAATGTAATAGAATATTGTGCAACAAAAATTATGACAGTGACAAGAAAGTGAAGAGATCTGTATGAATAGATGCAGAATGCAATAAACAGAACCCAAAGAACAATATGTTCAATGACTACAAGAATCTAAGGGGGGAAAATTACAAAAAGGAGTAATTGTTCTTACTAACTGAAAAATTAATGATGATCTCAGAGAATAAATGAAGCTTATTTCCCTCCTCATGTCAAAAAGGCAGGGGACAACTAGGGAAGAATGTTCTAAACATTGACAAGGGAGGTCACTATGCTTAGGGTTTTTTTATTTTGTTTTTGTTTTTTATTAATCGCTTTTCTTTGTCACAAGAAAGGGTTCAACCTGGAGAAGATAGGAATGGCTTTTTTTCAGAAACAATTATGTTGTAAACACAAAAGGCATTAGTAAAATATATTCTTTTTTTAATAAGAAAGAAAGAAAAAAAGGGTTCTGGCCTCCCTCCTCTCAGAGAAGTGGAGAATTATAGTAATAGAATAAAGTATACACTTTCAGACTAGTTGTTACATGGATTGGCTTCTCTTAAGTGTTTTTCCTTGTTTAAAAGATGAGCTTAAGAACTTGGGGAGGAGGAAAGAATAAGGAGGTTGGAGGCAAAGGGAGGTGAATATGGATAAAAATAAAAGTCAACAAGTTTGTTTTTTAGGAAATAAAGGTATGGATAAGGAAAAGCTACTTTTACTGGATTGCAGCTGTTGGGAGAAGGGTCAGTGTCCCAAATTCTGCTTTGTTTCAGTTGCATAACATTAGTTGTATAACATTCTTCTCATACACTGATTAAAATTCAAAGCTGTCACTTTCGGATTTTCTTGATCATTTCCTTGTGAGTAGGAATTGTTTTATTTTTGGTATTTGTGTCCCCATTGCCCGGTATACTGCCTAGCACATAGTAGACACTTAATAAATGTTGATTAATTGAATTATCATCTTTCCCATGATTCTTTTCTGCCCCAGTCCTGCTTGGCACTGAGGTATTTGAGGATGTGACTAGGTCTCATTCACAGGTGTATTCCTCATCTTAAATGCCAGGACTGTCAGATTGGAGTTGGCTTCCTTTTATCTTCTTTTAAGCACCTGCTTTTCCACAACTTCAGGCTTCTGTAAGGGAAAAAATATGACATATAGAACAAGTTCTTCTTGGGTGCTTTCCTTCCCCATATTCCCCATCTTTCTTTCCTATTCCGTTCCTTTTCCTTCTCTTCTGTCTCCAGGAACCCTGTACTTGGGAGTTGCTCTGACTTCTTCCATTTGATAACACTAAGGTATTAGGAAGGTAATATGTTACACTGTCTTCTGTATTTTATAAAATGACTACAGAAAGAGGACATTTCTTAAATAGAAGGAATGAATTGTGGAAATTCCAAGCACTATGTTACTTCAGTGGGGGAGCTGTTTAGAGACAGGTGGAGTCTTCTTATTATCTCTCAGACAGGAAGCTGACCCATTAGCAGTGACCACAGAATCCTACACAGGTTTAGATCTCATCTTTTGGTAATTCAGAGGAATGCCTTGTTACTTATAGAAAAGGGAAGATTGAGAGGTGGAGCCAAGATGGTGGAGTAAAGGCAGGGGCTTGCATAAGCTCTCTGCCAAGCCCCTCCAAATATTTTAAATAATGACTATAAACAAATTCTAGAGTGGCAGAACCCACAAAAAGACAGAGTGAAACAATTTTCCAGCCCAAGACAACTTAGAAGGTCGACAGGAAAGGTCTGTTGCACAAGGGTGAGAGAAGAGTACAGTCGAGTACAGGCCATGTCAGTGCAGATGGGGCCCCTGCAAACTAGAAGCTGGCCTCTGGTCAACTGAATCAGTGGCAACAGTAGCCATTTCCAGACCTCTCAACCCACTGATAGCAAGGGACTGACAACATCAGTCAGCAGGTCAGGATCAGAAAACAGGTCAGTACCAGGGGTACTTTGCAGATACCAGGGGCAGGACTGTGTTGCATTACCTATACTTGGATCTGGGTCATAGTCCTGGGTCTTAGTCCCAGTGCAAGCAGAAACACTAGCACACCAGAACTGGCAGCTGCAGTGGAGCAGGGACCCTAGTCACAGTTCCAGGGTTGGAAGGAGTGCTTGTGGTCACTCACAGACCAGTGCTCATTAAAAAGAGTAGTAAACACACCTCTCCCTAGATCATGACACCTTGGAAGAGCCAAAAAGTTGCAGGTCCCCAGAATCACCTTTGAAAACAGCTGCACAAAAATTCTGAAACTTGGGACAGTGCCCCCTCCACTTGAGACGCATAGCCCCACTTAGCATAAAGTTAAAAGTCAAGAAATAGGCTGGAAAATGAGCAAACAACAGGAAAAACATGCTGACCATAGAAAGTTGCTATGATGACAAGGAAGATAAAATACTCAGAAGAAGACAACAAAGTCAAAATTCCTGCATCCAGAGCCTCAAAGAAAAATATGAATTGGTCTCAGGCCATGGAAGAGCTCAAAAAGGATTTTAAAAATCAAGTAAGAGAGGTAGAGGAAAAATTGGGAAGAGAAATGAGAGTGATGCAAGAAAATCAGGAAAAAAAAGAGTCAATAACTAGGTAAAGGAGGCACAAAAAAATACTGAAGAAATTAACACCTTAGAAAACAGACTGGGCCAAATGGTAAAAGAGGCACAAAAATCTAATGAAGAGAAGAATGCCTTGAAAAGCAGAATTGGCCAAGTGGAAAAAGATATACAAAAATTCACTGAAGAGAACTCCTTAAAAAGTAGAATTGGCCAAATGGAAAAGGAGGTACAAAAGCTCACTGAAGAAAATAATTCCTTAAAAGTTAGAATTGGACAAGTGGAAGCTAATGACTTTTTTGAGGCATCAAGAAACAAACAAAATCAAAAGAATGAAAAAATAGAAGACAATGTGAAATATATCATTGGAAAAACAACTGACCTGGAAAAGAGATCCAGGAGAAATAATTTAAGAATTATTGGACTACTTGAAAGCCATGATCAAAAAAAGAGCCTCGACATCATCTTTCAAGAAATGATCAAGGAAAACTGCCCTGATATTTTAGAACCAGAGGGCAAAATAGAAATTGAAATAATCCACCGATCTCCTCCTGAAAGAGATCCCCAAAGGAAAACTCCAGGGAAAATTGTAGCCAAATTCCGGAGTTCCCAGGTCAAGGAGAAAATATTACAAGCAGTCAGAAAGAAACAATTCAAATATTGTGGAAACACAATCAGGATAACACAAGATTTAGCTGCTATTTACCCACAAAAACTTGATATAATCTTTTAGGGGGAAAAAATGGATATTCAATGAAATAAAGGACTTTCCAGTATTCCTGATGAAAAGACCAGAGCTGAATAGAAAGTTTGACTTTCAAACATAAGATGCAAAAGGAGCGTAAAAAGATAAACAGGAAAGAGAAATCATAAGGGATTTGATAAGGTTAAACTTTATATTCCTACATGGAAAAATGATATTTATAACTCCTTAAACCTTTTTCATTATTAGGGCAGTTAGAAGGAGTATACATAGACAGAAAGCAGAGGTGTGTGTATGTTGAATGTGATGGTATGATTATCTAAAAAAATAAAACAAAATTAAGGGATGAGAAAGAAGAATGCACTGGGAGAAGGGGAAAGGGAGAGGTAAAATGGGATAAATTATTTGACATAAAAGAGGCCCAAAAGAGATTTTACAGTGGAGGGGAAAATGGGGAAAGCAGGGAGAATAGTACATGAACCTTCTTCTCATTGGAATTGTCTCAGAGAAGGAATAATATACACACTCAGCTGGCTGTAGAAATCTATCTTACCATACAGGAAATTAGGAAGGAAAGAGGATAAGAAAAGGAAGTGGGAGTTGATAGAAGGGAGGGCAGTTTGGGAAAGATAGAGATCAGAAGCAAAACACTTTTGAGAATGAACAGGGTAAAAAGTATACCCACTACTAGGTCTGTATCCCAAAGAGATAAAAAACAAAAAGGAAAAGGACCCATGTGTACAAAAATATTTACAGCATCTCTTTTAGTGGTGGCCAAGAATTGGAAATTGAGGGAATATCCATCAATTGAGGAATGGCTGAACAAGTTGTTAGATATAATTGTGATGGAATACTGTTGTGCTATAAGAAATGATGAGCAGGATGCTCTGAGAAAAATATGAAAAGACTTACATGAACTGATGCAAAGTGAAATGAGCAGAACCAGGAGAACATCATACACAGTAATAGCAACATTATATGATGACCTACTGTGAATAACTTAGCTATTCTCAGCAATATAATGATCCAAGACAATTCTGTAGGATTTATGATGAAAGGTGCTGTCCATCTCCAGAGAAAAAACTGGTGGAATCTGAATGCAGATGAAAGATACTCTTTCTTTACTTTCTTTATTTTTGGGGATTGTTTTTTGTCTGTGTTTTCTTTTGCAGGATAACTTACATGTAAATGTGTTTTGCATGACCACACATTATAACCTATGTTAAATTGCTGTCCTTGTCAATGAGGGGAAGTTAGGGAGGGAGGGAGAGAATTTGGAACTCAAAATTTGAAAAGAGAATGATAAAATTGTTTTTACATTTAATTGGTAAAAAAAACATAAGATATTAAATAAGAGAAGGATGCTTGCAGGAAAGATAAGGTTGCCAAGGAAACCAAGCCACAGATCCTCTTGTTTTTCCTTGAGAGGCTAGACAGGATAGTAAAGGATTTTGTCATTGACAACTGTCTTCTTTTCTTCTTTGAAAAACAAAACAAATGGATGGGTTGATTGTGTGGAACAAATTAGAGGCCTTATACAAAATGGACAGCTAGAGTTTTGAGTTTCATGTTGCTTAATTATTTGAAACTTTTTTGTATAAAAATAGATGTAGATCCTTTTCTTTACCACTAATTAATGAGGAATGTATTTTGTAGGTTTGGAAACTTAAACATACATACTTCTCTTTGTAAAACAAAAATGACCCCTTCTTGAAAATTTTGAATTTGAGTCAAATGTCCAATAGTTCTTTTCTTAAGAAGATAGGATTTTCTTTTTGGAAATTCAAGGTAATTCAAGATACCCCACTACTTTCCAACTCTTTGTATGCATAATCTAATAATCTATCCTTTTCCTCACTCTCAGACAGGATAAAGTGGGGGGCTGGGCAATGAACGACTTGAGAGGCTTGAGGGAGGGGCTTGACCTAAGATACGGGCAGTGTAGTTGGCATTCTCATGAGCCAGGATCTGCCCTACCTATCTTTCCTACTAAATCCACCCCTCTTCCAAACTTCCCCATTACCATGGAATGCACCACCCAGTTTCATAACCCCAGCCTTATTCTCAGCTCCTCACTCTCCCTCACCACACAATTTCGTCAGCTGCCAAATCTTATTGATTCTACCTCTGCAGTATCTCTCACATCTGTTGTTTTCTCTCTAATCACATGGCCATTCAGCCCTCATCAGTCCCTCATCACCACACTCTTGGACTATTGTAGTAGCCTTGTAAATTGGCTTCCCTACTTCAATTCTCTCCTTTCATTATGCACGAAGCTGCTGTTTTCCTAAAGTGGAAGTCTGACCACATCACTCTCTTATTCTTTAAACTCAAATGACTCTCTGTTGCCTTTAGGATCAAATCTAAATTCCTCTCTTTGGCTTTTAGAGGCGTTAACAACATGGCCCCCACCTTCTCTTCCAGCCTTCCTTAACGCTGGGGTCCAGTCAGTCTGGCTTCCTTGCTATTCCTCGAACATGGCACTGGCTCACATGCCTAAGAATGCTCTGACTTGTAGGATCCTTATGTCCTTCAAACCTGAGTTCAAGGACCACCTTGAAGCCTCCCCTGATCCCTCCTCAAGTTGCTAGTGACCTTACCCCCATTCTCTTGTATTTATGTTGTTTATGCCTCAATACATACGTTATCTCCCCTAATAGAATGTAATCTTCCTGAAGGTAGTGACTCCTTTTTGTCTTTGTATACTCAGCACACAGCACAGTGCCTGTCAAGGAGCAGATGGCTAAATAAACCCTTGTTAATTGGTTAATTGCCTCTTTACTCTCTTCCAATTCAACATTCTTTTCTTCAATTACCAAAACTCAGTATAAGCTTAAAATTGTTTCTCATTCGCTTTTGCTATTTTTTCATAGAACAGAATAATAGAATTAATAGGGCACCTTAGAGGCCAGTTAGTTCAACCCCTCTCATTGTATTGTTTTCTGTTTTTCATTCCAAATGTTCAGTATTTCAGACACCTTATATATTAAATAGCTTTTTTGTGAAAACTACTATTTAGAACTTAGTTTCTTTGGGAAACAGTGCCCTACGTGTATCTGAGTTCCAAATAAGTGACTTACAAACAATTTTGGGGATGCACTTCATTTGTGTGTTGTCTTCACTAAAGTCCTATGCAGGTAACTCCTGAGCAATCTTTCTTCCCTTCCTTCCTTCCTTCCTTCCTTCCTTCTTCCCTCCCTCCCTGTCTTCCTTCCTCTGTTTTTCCCTTACTTGCTTCATTCTTTCCTTCCCTCCTTCCTTCCTGCCTCCCTCCTTTCCTCTCTTCTTTTCTCCCTTCCTTCCTTCTTTCATTTTGCCACAGCATAATTTGAACTCAGATCTTCTTGATTCCAAGCTCAGTATTCTTATCCATTGTATCATCCAGCTACCTTAATAGGTCAACTATATGTACGTATATAAATGTAAAGGACACACATGTGTATACATGTTATATATGTATCTGTATATATGTATATACACTGTATATGTGTACATACTGAGTTCATCCTAACAACTTCCTTTAGGATTCCAAGTGACCTGTCAGAGAGAGCCAAATTAGATCTGTCTAGTCTAGTCTGGAAGAAATCTGACTCATGAACACTGGAGGGAAAAGTAATCACCAGTTGCCATAAAGAGATCAAGTCTATCTCCTTTAGAGAGAAAATGGACCAGTTTTCATTACCAGTGTCAACACAAGTAAATTGTTGACAATCTAGCCTCTTAAGCTGTTGCAAACTGAAGAAAGTAACAGAGGTTATTTATTTTCTCTTTGCAGAGGGCTTTTTTTTTCTAATAGCAGTCAGGTTGGTGCTATTCCTCCCTCCTATAGGACTGAAGGCCCTTCTCAACTCAAGTGTTGACTGCTAAGCCAATATTCCAGGCCCAAAATTCACACAGGGCTATCAGCAGGGTTTGGGGCATTGAATTTTCAGTCTGCATGGAAGCAGGCCGGCATGAGGGAACAAACCTGCTCTTAGTCTCAGAACTGGGGGAACCTTTACGGTCATCTAGGCCCACCTCCTCACTTAAACAAAGCCCAGAGAGGTTAAGTGACTTGTCCAGTCATATAGTAGCAGGTAGCAGAGCCAGGGTTTAAACTCAGTGGACTAGAAGAGCTGCCTCAAGTTAGGACTTTGCCAGGCAACTGGAGGGCACAGTGGATAGAAGGTAGGACTTGGAGTTAGGAAGACTTCACACCAAAATCTGCCATAGACTAGTTGTGTGATACTGGACTAATTACTTAACCTCTGTATGCCTCAGTTTCCTCATCTGTAAAATAAGGATAATAATAACTTCCCAGGGTTGTTGTGAGGATAAAATGAGTTAATATTTGTAAAGTGCTTTATTTAAAGTGGTTGTCATTATTATAAGGGAAAAATAATACTCCGTATTTATCTCACAAGATTGTCATTAGGATCAAGTGAAATAAGATTTGTGAATGGACTTTGAAAAGTACAATGTAGTATACAGTTTCAAGGTGATATTGCCATCATCCCAGATGACTTTTAGATTTTCAGTCCTTCAAAATGCAAAGGAGAATCAACAGACGTGATTAAACACTGACTATGTTCCAGGCATAGTGCTAAGTGCTAGGGTTACAAAGAGCTCATGGTCTAATGGAGGAAACAACATGCAAACAGCTATGTACAAACAAGCTGTGTATACAGGATAAATTGGGAGATAATCAACAGAGGGAAGGTGAGATTTGGTTGGAGTCTTGAAGGAAGCCATGAGGAGGGAAAGCTTTCCAGGCATGGGAGATATACAGTGAAAGTGGGGAATCGGGAAATGGAGGGTCCTGTGCAAGGAAGAACATGGATGCCAATGTTACTAGATCACAGATTGTGTTGGGGTGAGTAAAGTATAAAAAGACAGGACAGATAGGGTAGGATCAGGTAATAAAGAACTTTAAAAGCCAAGCAGAATTTTATATTTGCTCCTGGAAGTAAGAGACACTAGAGTTTGTTGAATGGGGTTAGGGGAGGTGACAGCCAAGTAGAAGATGGACTGAAATGAAGAGAAAGTGAAGATGGGAAGACCAATCAGCAGGCTATTGCCATAATCCAGGTATGAGATGATGAGGACCTATAGTGAGGTGATAGCAGTGTCACATACAAGGGCTGCGATCAGGGTAAAATCAGTAGATTGTGCTGATTGGATTTGGGGGATGAGATCAAGCCAAGGATGACACCTGGGTTATGAGCATTGGTGACTGGGATGCTGGTACCCTCAACAATGACTCACCGTCAGTCATGTTATTCTTTAGAAAAGGTTCTTTTCTAGCCTGACATTTAGATGGCTTAAGGTTCAAAGTGGAGTAAATATATACATAGGGCTAAAAGGGAATTTGAGAGGTGGTACTCTCCATTTATCCTTCCCCACATTCCCACACTAAGGCAGGGCTACATCTTAGAGTAAGTTTTTAATACCTACATGTCAGCAACTCTGTATATAAGGGATCAGAATGAAAAAGAGTGAGATTTCTCCTTACCAGGTGAAAACAAAATCAGCCAATTATTTTTCTTCCTAAACCAAACTGTATGATTTTAGAGGATCTGAGTGAATTTGCCCTTTAATGAGTGCCAATTCAAAAAATTTTTCCCTGTTTGATTAGGCCTGGTATGTAAAATCAAATCTCCACTACAGAGAAAATGGTCATTGATGTGAATTCTTCCCTAAAATTAATTAAGTCCATTATAGCATTAGCTTGGATGATACATTTCCTCTCTGTACTTTTGGTGCTTTAAAGAGGTTGGGCTTGTTATGTTTAATATACACAATCTACTGTTCTTTGGCAAAAGGTGTGAAAGCAGGTCCCGTACATTACCATCTATGATTGCAAAGCACCTTAGCATATGTCAGTTACTTTCTGTTGGTTTCTTTTGCACGCCAGTTTTGTGCTCAGGGATTACACTCAAATGCCTTTCAGGTCAGCTCACCTTTCTTCCAAAGTACATCAAAAAAAAAAGGAATCCAATCTGCTCTAGCCTGGCCTTTCTTAGATTAGGCAGGAGGAAGAAGTAAAAGAGAGAACAGGGGATGGGGGGTGGGGGGGGGGGTTGGGGGTGGTGGTGAGCTGGGGAAGCCTTCTGACTTGGCAGGTCCCAGCAGTGAGGGTTCTTGTTCTGGGACTGACCTGATTAAGGTGGGGTGATTCAGGCTTAGAACTGGAAGGAAATGAGACACTCATCTCCCATCTAACATGCAATCAAGAAAAACAAAAAAGTTTGTCTCACAGGAGCATGGAAAGGATGTTCAGCAAAGATGCCGCGTTGATTCATTAGAGCACACTTCCCCTGCCTCCACATTCTGTCAGGGCATGACAAACCTTAGCAGTTCCCGATTTAAAGTTTCAAGCTTTAGTCCTTTGGACCAGTTAAGTATTAAAGATGATTTTCTTGCCTTTTTAAAATGGAAAAACTGGCCTAACCAATGCGAAGTAGTTTGCTTTTTTTTTTTCTGCCCTGCCTCAGCTATTCCATTCCTATTGCTGTGATGTGAGCTCTCTGATATTTGGAGAGTCTCTGCTCACGCCTGCTCTGTAGAGTATGGGCGTGGCAGAAAAAGAGTCCAGTCTCTCAGTGGCAACCATTAGGAATTTTTCAGAGATCGCTGGATTCTCAGGTAGACGATTTTGAAGGGAGCATATGCTACTATAAGATTGGTCTCTCATTCCCAGAGTGTGAACACTTCTGTCCCTTTTTAAAATCGTAATTCCAAATTGTTTTCCAGAATGGTCGAACCAACTCACAGCTCCAGAAGAGCATTAATAAGTGTGCCTGTATTTTTAGATCTGTGGGGCAGCTAGGTGGTGCCGTGATGCCCAGAGCACCAGACCAGAAGTCAGGAAGACTGAGCTAATGAAGGAAATGGCAAACCACGCCAGTGTCTGCCAAGAAAAACCCATATGGGATCATGCAGAGTCAGACCCAACTGAACAACATTTTAGATCTAGCATGTTTTATGGAGAAATAATATTTGTTCAAAGGAAGTGTGGACGGCTGAACTTGTAGTCAGTTCCTGTCTCTGATATTTGATAGCTGTGTGATCCTGAACAAGGTGGGCAAAGGGCTACAGCCTGGTCCATTAATGTCTCTTTTGGCTGCAAGTGCAGTTTAAGACTAAGACTGTACCTGAGAGGGGCTGATCTCATTTTCATGCAAATAGCCTGTTAGAGAAACAGCTGAAGTGGAAACTTCAGGCCTGTGATGAGTCCTTCCTCATTTTGGATTAAAATAGTTTGCTTCAGGGAAGAGGCCGGTCAGGATCAGAGGAAAATTCTAATTTGTAAAACATTTCTAGTGAAGTTCAGTTTTATTACTTTAATGTACAGATAGTCACTGGAATTAGACTGATAAAGTATTTATCTGACTAGATAAAGAATGATTTTTATTTAGCTTATCAGTCATCAGCCCAAGCAGGACTTCTAGTTAGATTGTAAATCATATGTGTATTATAGAAATATATAGTCTTAGAAGTCATCTTTGTGGGGACAGCTAGGTGGCACAATGGATAGAGATCAGCCCTGGAGGCAGGAGGACCTGAGTTTAAATCTGGCCACAGACACTTACTAGCCATGTGACCCCTAGGCAAGTCACTTAACCCCAATTGCTTCCAAAAAAATAGAAGTCATCTTGCTGATCATCTGGCCAGTTCCCCATAACTTATAGAGTAGAAAAAGAGTCCTGTGGCCTAAGATTATAGGGTAGTTACCAAAGAACGAGGGCTAGAATAAGGTTCCTGATTCTCGGATAGGTGCCGCTAATGTTAACATTGCCCCTCATGTCAGTAGATGCTTCTAAATTGCGTTAGAAACAGGTGAGTTTCAATTGAAAAGTAGTCAAAGGATATGAACAGGTAGTTTTCAGGTGAAGAAATGAAAGCTATCTATAGTCATATGAAAAAATGCTCTAAATCACCGTTGATTAAAGAAATGCAAATCAAAACAACTCTGAGGTATCACATCACACCTGTCACATTGGCTAACATGACAAAACAGGAAAATGAGAAATGTTGAAGATGTGGGGAAAATTGCAACACTGTTGCATTGTTGTGAACTGATCTAGTCATTCTGGAGACCAATTTGGAACTATGCCCAAAGGGCTATAAAACTGCATACCCTTGCTGTATCCCAAAGAGATCATAAAAATGAGAAAAGGACTCACATGTACAAAAATACTTATAGGAGCTCTTATAGCAATTGGAAATTGAGGGGATGCCCTTCATTTGGGGAATGGCTGAACAAGTAGTGGTATGTGAATGTAATGGAATACTATTGTTCCATAAGAAATCATCAAGTGAGCAGACATCAGAAAAACCTGGAAAGACTTGATGCTAAGTGAACAGAACCAGGAGAACATTGTACACAATAACAGCAACATTGTGCAATGACTAACTTTGATAGACTTAGCTTTTCTCAGCAATGCAAGAATCTAAAACTACTCCATAAGACTCATGATGGAAAATGCTGTCCACATCCAGAAAAGAACTATAAAGTCCGGATGCAGATTGAAGCATACTGTTTGCTCTTTTCTTTTCTTTTCTTTTCTTTTGTTTCTTCTTTCTTGTGGTTTTTCCCATTGTTCTAATTCTTCTTCACAAAATTACTAATGTGAAAATATGTTTAATATGAATGTATATATAGAGCCTATATCAGATTGCATGCTGTTCTTGGGAAGGGAGGAGAAGGAGGGGGAGAAAATTTAGAACTCAAAATCTAATGGAAGTAAATGTTGAAAACTAAAAATAAATTAAAAAAACAAACAAATAAGTTGGTTTACATGTAGAACACACTTAGACCAAGACCAGGAAAAAAAAAATGAAAACATGCCATAGAATTCTGGAGAAGGCAGGGAGGGACAACTGTCTTCAGATATTTGAAAAGCTGTTGGTTAGAAGAGGAACCAGACTTGATTTGTTTAGCCTTAGAGAGCACAACTAGGACCCATGGATGGATTGAAGTTCAGTAGAGTAGAAGAAACACTAAATTTGGCATCAAGGGATCTGGGTTCAATTCTCAGCTCTGCCTTTTTTGTTATTAAGTTTTGTTTTGTTTTGTTTTGTTTTTTCAGTCATGTCCTACTGTCTGTGGCTCCTTTTGGGGTTTTCTTGGCAGATATCAGAATGGTTTGCCATTTTCTTCTCTCTCTCTTTTTTTTTTTTTAAAACAGATGAGGAGCTGAGACAAACAGGGATACCCAGAGTCACATAGGTAGGAAGTGTGTGAGGCCAGATTTGAACTCAGGAAGATGAGTCTTTCTGACTTCAGGCCCAGCACTCTATGCACTGTGGCACCACCTTGCTGCCCCCTTTTGGCCTTTTGCTATCTTTATATGATCCTAGAATCCTAGTGATTTTGTTGTTGTTGTTGTTTAGTTGTTTTCAGTTGTGTCTGACTCTGTGACCCTCTTGGAAGTTTTCTTGGCAAAGATACTAGAGTGGTTTGCCATTTCCTTCTTTGGCTCATTTTGCTCATTTTACAGATGAGGAAACTAAGGCAAACAGGGTTAAGTGACTTGCCCAAAGTCACACAACTAATAAGTGTCTGTGGCCAGATTTGAACTCAAGGAACTGGGAAAGGCCTTCTGCAAAAAGTGATATTTGATCTGAGTTTTGAAGGAAGCCAGGAGTTGGAGGTGAGGAGGGAGAACATTACATGCTTAGGGCATAGCTGGGGAAATACCCAGCCAGGAGATGGAGTGTAATATGGGAAGGAGGAACAGCGAGTTTATCAGTAGAGGGGGAGGCAGTGTGTAAGGTATAGGAAGACTGGGAAGCTCAGGTTGTAAAAGACTTTAAATGCCAGACAGGACTTTACAGTTGAACCTGGGTAAGGGAGTCACTGGAGTTTGGGGAGGCAGAGTGTGGAGAAGGTGGCTGGTCAGATCTATGCTTTGGGAAAGTCACTTTGACAACTGAGTGGAGGGTGGTTTGGAATGGGGAGTGAGTTGAGACAGGCTGAACACATTGTGGTATATGATTGTAATGGAATATTATTGTGATATAAGAAAGGACTAGCAGGATGATTTCAGAAAAATCTGGAAAGATTTATGTGAACTGATGCAGAGCAAATGAGCAGAACCAGGAAAAAAATTGTGCACAGTAACAGCAATATTGTAGGATGAACAACTGTGGATAACCTAACTATTATCGGCAATATGATGACAATTTCAAGGGATTCATAATTAAAAATGCTGTCCATCTCCAGAGAAAGAACTGATAGAATCCGAATGCAGCTTGAAGCATAATTTTTTCACTTTTTATTTTTTCTTTCTTTTTTTCTACATTTTCTTTCACAACAAGACTAATATGAAAACACGTTTTGCATGATTGCACATGTATAACTTATATCAAATTGCTTATTGTCTCAGGGAAAGGAAATAGGGAGAGAATTTGGAACTCAAAATTTAAAAAAAAAGAATGTTAAAAATTGTTTTTACATGCAATTGGGAAAAAATAAAATATTATTAAAAATAAATAAAATGGAGATAATTATAACACCTACCACCCAGGGTTGTTGTGAGAATCAAATAAGATGATATTTGTAAAGCACTTTGCAAAGCTTAAAACACTATGTCAACGGTAGTTAATTTTTTTATTACTTAATCTCTTCATGCCTCAGGCAACTCTCTAGCACTTAGCTACTAAATCATAGAAGGGTTGAAATCTGCCTTTAGAAGAAGAAGCTTCTGTGCTTATACTGACAAAATCACAGATCCTTCACATATTTGCTAATATTTAACCATTCATCAGCTACTTATTAAGGACCTGCTATTTGTCACAGCAAGTTGCCAAAGAGGGTTGATCAAAAAAAAAGAACATATTACATGGTCCTTGTCTTCTAGAAACCTCCAGTCTGTGGATGATGCTGAGGAGTAAGGGCTAAATAATTGTGCCCCTAAAAGAGAGAAAATTAGGAAAGAGCTAATGCCTTTAATTTCAATAGTTGGGAATCTGAGGCCCAGAGAAATTAATCATTTGGTTTTTTGTTTTTTCTTTCCAAGATCACAGAGCAGTTCGTTTCTGACATTGGGAATTCTGGTTCCCCTTGTTTGCGTGTGTTGTTTGTCTTTGGGGTCTGGGCTGACAGACTCCAGAGGAGTCTGCATTTTGGTTAGGTAGCCCAGCTAGCACAGGGAGAAGAATACTTGAGGCTGTGCTTCGTTCTTGATGGAAATGAATTAAGGAAGCCAGATCCTCATGAACTCGTGAATATGAATCTTCCATTTGTCACAGACCTGACAGCTGAACATCATACATTTCACGTGACTGGCTCCACATGCTAACACCCCACGGCTGCTCCATTAACGAGATGCTGCTCCCTGGTGCTCTCATTCTGCCTTGTTCTTGGGCTTCATAGAGCAGTGTGGCATTTGCGAGGCAAGGGGCACCTGGCAAAGGGAAGGCCCCATAAGCCAGAGCTTCCCCTGCAGCCTGGCAATAAGGGAGCTGAGCCAAGTGGGCCTGTTGGCAGGAGTGAATTAGGGCTGGCTGGCTGCTGCTGAAAGAGCCCTCATTTATTGTCACTAACCTGAAGTTTCCAGTCGCTAGCAGCAGCCTGGTGACCATAATTTTGGAACACGTTTGTGCTAGACAGTCAGCAACATTTATTGAGCTTTTGCTTTATGTCATGCTCTTAAGTGGGCACCACAGATACAGAAGAAGCAGGAGCTGAGACTGATGCCCTAAGCAATTTACGATCCAACCAGGAACCCAGACAGAAAAAGAACACAAAAGAGATGGGGAGGACATGTCTAAAGAAGCCTATAAAGCAGTTCAGTGGCTCTAATGTGAACTGAGGGGGTATATATCAGTCAAGTCTGAAATGGATTCTCTAGTTGGCATGTGCATATGAATTGCACTTTCTGCTGGTGCTGAAATGTCACCCAGATGTGGGTAAGGAGAAAATGAGGACCAAACCACCTCTCCTAGAGGCATCATCTTATTCTCCTCCTCCTCTCCCTTTCCCTTTCTTTTTCCCCTCTTCCAATTCTCTTTCCTCTTTCCCCATCTTCCCTTCCCTCTTTTCCTCTTCTTTCCCCTATCTTCTTCCTTCCCTTCAGCACCAAACTTTCTACAGTGTTTTCTTGTGAATCCTTGAATCCTTGTGCTAAATCATAGAGTCACCAGTCACAAGGATCATGGCCTTTGAACTGGAAGGGACTTTGGAGGCCATCTACTCTAACCTCCGTCACTTTACAGATGAGGACACTGAGGCCCAAGAGGGTAAATTAGTTTTTCAAGGTCATATATGTAACAAATGGCAAAGCCTGAATTCAAACCCAAGTCTCATCATCAAACCAGTGGTTTTACCACTGCACCATTCACTCCAGTATTAATTTATGGTACCGTAGGAATGACATCAATAAAACTCCTGGCTAAATCCACTCACTTGGCATGTAAGCCAGGTGGCCCCCTCCTCTCTCTCTTCAGCAGGTTAGGGATTCTCCATCCCCTAAGGATAATGAGCTAGATGACAATGATTCTTTGCTCTATGGTCTATTTCTTAGCAGGTAGTGAAGAAGGCAGTTAGGAGCTCTCTGTCTGGTCACCTGGGTTTTCCCAGTGACTTGAGAAGGGAAAGTGGCTGTTTGTTGGTCAGTAGTCTCTCCAGAGAAGGGGAGAGGAACTAGGCAGAGAATAAGCCCTAGAGTCTTATGAAAAACCCTTTAAATTGACAGAAAGGATGGCCTGTTACTTACTTCTCACCTCCCTTCTTCATTTCCCTGGGACCTGTACCCTGCTGCACTGACTGGCAAAGACGCTATTTAGTTGTGTAAACTCTTTGTATTCTGAGAACTCAGAGTCAGGGACTAGAGAAGCGTGGCCCTCTGAATCTCAGAACACTCAGTCCAGCAGAAGGAGAAAGAAAAAGAGTGAGTGTTTGTGGTTAGGAAGAGTGAATTTCTGATGTTCAGCCTTGCTGCACCAAAGGAAGAAAGTGACTCCAAGTGCCTTCTCTTTTATACCTTTCACATGGGGCTTCAATATCAACCCTATTAGAAAGAACATTCAGTAAGTAATTGTAAAAACTAGAATGAGTTAACAACAATAATGATAATAATAAGGAATATTTTTACATAGCACTTTAAAGTTTTCAAATCACTTTACCAATATTTTATTTAATCCTCTGGAATAAAATCTGGGATGTAGGTGCTATTATTATCTCTATTTTGCAGATAAGGAAACTGAGGCAGACAGCAGTTAAGTCAGTTAGTAAGTCAGTGAGGCTGGATTCAAACTCAGGTCTTCCTGACTCCAGGTCCAGCACTCTACCCACTGTGCCACTGTCACCAAACTGAGTTACTGTCTTCTTCCTAGCTCTCTCTCCCTCTCTCTTTTCTCTCCTCTCTTTCTCTTCTTCTCTTCTTTCTCTTTTCCTCTTTCTTTCCCAACATGTGTATATGTGTGTGTGTGTGTGTGTGTGTGTGTGTGTGTGTACATACACACATATAGTTGCTACTAAAAAGCTACGTGACCTTGACAAGTCTCTTCCTCACTTTGAGCTCAGTTTCCTCCCTTGTTAAATGTGTGGGTTGATGATAAAAGTTCTCTTTCAGATCTAAGCTTCTGTCATGTATCTGCTTCACAATTTTCTACTGTGCTGTAGACATATTGGAATTTTCTCTTTCTACATGCTTACTTAGAAGAGCAGATTCTTTCTCAGCATCATTTCTTACTAGGTTTCTGCCTACAGTCATAGGAAAAAAAACTTTCTGAAGTTGCTACCTTGTTTTTTCATCCACATAGAGACTTATGCAACTGAAGTCTCCAGATGTGTGCTCTCTCTCTCTCTCTCTCTCTCTCTCTCTCTCTCTCTCTCTATCTATCTATCTCTCCGTCTCTTTCTGTCTTTCTGTCTCTCTGTCTGTCTTTGTGTCTCTGTTTTTGTCTCTCTCCTCCCTCTCTGTCTCTCTGTCTGTCCCTCTGTCTGTCCCTGTCTCTGCCTCTCTTTCTGTCTCTGTCTCTGTCTCCCTCTCTCTCTTTGTGTCCCCACCTACCATCTCTGTCTCTCTGTTTCTACATACTTCCCTCTCCCTCCCTACACAGTCCAGCCAATTTGATTTTTGGGGCTGTCCCCAAAGCTGGACTTGAAGTTGCTTTGCCCTTATCTTCCTAGCTAGGACTGTGGGATTTTTCATCATAACTAAACATGACTAAATCTCATTTCCTTTTGTGCATGGGGACCAGCCTGAATTACCCAGCCATTTGCTCTGCCTCAAAGCCATCACAAAGGAAAACCAAATTCAGTGACAATGGAATTAGGGCTCCTTGAGGAGTTGTTTTCTGGGAGGGGAATGTGCAGAGAAGTCAAGCCTTTCCAGGCCCATCCATTCTGTGACTCTTTACTAACAGTCAGTTTTGTGGTGGAAAGGTAGCTTCTGGTGAAAAGAGAGGGTCTGAGTTTTGCCTCATTTCCTGTTTTAACCATATTTTGTGTTAATATTTTTATGCTAATTAAACTTCATATGACTTCAGGTAGATCATGATATAGAAAAAAGAGCAATAGATTTGAAATCTGAGAGCCAGGATTTAAATCCTACCTTTGTAACTTTGTGCTTCTAGACAAGTTACTATACCTCTGGGTCTCAGTTTTATTATGTGTAAAACGACAAAATTGGACCAGATCGTTGTTAAGGACCCTTTCGGCTCATGAATAGGTAATATTTGGATTAGCAGAGAGGAGGGTAAGGCGTCTTCTTCCTCCTGATACCCTCTAAATGTAGGTCTTCTTGGGATTTTGTTCTCAATCTGCTTCTCTTTCTCCTGCTTCTGAGAGAGAGCATAGTAAAGTGAATAGAATGCTGGATGTAGGACCAGGAAGACATAAATTCTAATCCCAACTCTGATACTTACTAGCTGTATGACCCTGGGCAAGTTATTTAACCTCTCTGTGCCTCAATTTCTTCATTTGCAGAATGAGGAAGTTGAACTGGACCAAGGTCCCTTACAGCTCCAAAGCTATGACCCTAGGATTCTCTTTGCCTTGGGGATCTCATCCATTCCTGTAACTTTAACTATCACTTAGGTGTATGTGGTAACACCCAAATTGACAACTCTAGGCTTTAATCCCACATTTTCAGCTGCCTGCTAAACATTTCCACCTGATGGTGTCTAAAGCCAAACTCATGATCTCCTCCCAAATGAGCTTATCCACCAAACTTCTTTGTTGGTTTATGGTAACAGTGCTGTCCTAGTCATCTCTGCTTGTAGCCTCAGAATAATCTTTGGTTTCACCATCTCCTCTGGCCTTCACATCCAGATTGTTCACAAGTCCTATCAATTCTTCCTTCCATGTGAATCTTGCATACCTACTGTTTCCACCTATTACAATAACCTGCAATTGACTTCTCTGCTTCCAGTCTCTTCCCTGCTCCAATCTTCCCTAGTTGTCACTGCCGTATTAACCTTAGTAAAGTAACTTACCCTTCCCCTCCAAAAGAAAAAAAAAACAACCAAACTTTTAATGACTCTGTAATCTCCTAAATGAAATTCAAATTCATGAGATGATCCTTTAAGATTCTCTGTAATCTAGGGGCAGCTAGGTGGCGCAGTGGATAGAGTACTGGCCCTGGAGTCAGGAAGACCTGAGTTCAAATCTGGACTCAGACGCTTAACACTTACTAGCTGTGTGACCTTGGGCAAGTCACTTAACCCCATTGCCTAGCCAAAAAAAAAAAAAAAAGATTCTCTGTAATCTGGTCCAATCTTCCCTATCTTCCCCTTCACCCCCAGCTAGCATTATCCAGTCTGAAATACAGTCTGATAGAATGTTTTCTTTCCTATTTCTATATCCATTGCCCATACCATCCCTTTTGCTTGAGTGGGACATTCTCCCCAGTCACCAATCCCATCCTTACCAACGTTATCAATTCCAGTACTACATCTTCCATGACATTTTCCCTGCCCACCCCAGGGGAAAGTATGTTTACGTTTTATCTCATCAGCTGGATTTTAAACCACTTAAGGGTAGGATTATATATCATGCATCTTTATCCTAGTGCATAGCATGTTGCCCCATACAGACAGGACATTTGGTGATGGTTGTGATGGTGATAGTGCTGTTCCTGCTGCCCCCTTGTTCCTTTACTTCACTTTTCATGTGGATGGTGGTTTTTCCTGTCTTCTGCACCTCCATTCCCACCCACCCATATTTTCTAATGTCTGTTTTCTTCTTTGGCAGCTCACTGTCATTAAAATAGGCTTCCTCCATTCATTTATCTCTCCCTCTTCCCTTCATTTGTCCTGCTCTTCTCAGGGCAGTAGGAATAATGTGGGGACAACATACCTTATTCCACATCCTAGTCCTCAGCTTGGTACTTTGGTAGCTCATTAAAGAAGTCATCTCTCTCTCTAGCTTCAGAAACTGGTTTCTGCACACTGAACTCTACTCAAGGATTGGATTTCCAAGAACTCAGTGCCTGTATTCAAAGAATCACAAAGGGAGTCTTAGTGACATATGCTAGTGAACTTGTGCCCATGCTCTGCCATGAAAACAGCAGTTAGAGCCGTCCTTCAGAGTCAGGTGCCTAAGTTCCTTCAATCTGTACATTTGGGTAGAACAAATCTATTTGAATATTTTTGTCATGACCAGTGAGGAACAGGGCAATTTCACTTAATGGATGAACTGTGACTTGAAGCCTCTCTTGCCTTGTGCAATGGAAAACAGGTTTTCTGCTTTATCATGTGTCTACCAAATCAGCCATGAAAAGTTTTCTTTGGCTTAAAGCTGAACCCAGGGTTGCATCCCTAATCCTGAAAGTAACCAAATTATTGACTGAAAAAAACAAAAAAGGCAAATTAATATGCTATTTGCATGTTATTAGCATATTATTAATTTGACATTGCAATACTCCCATATCTTCCTAATTCCTATTCCCTTTGTGGAACAAGTCCTCTCCCTTCTTCTTCACCTCAATTCCCATTCTCTCTTTCTGTAAGATTGAGCTAAACCAAGCCCATATTATGTGCCCAGCTGTATTAGGAAGACTTGTGTATATTGCAACATCAAATTAATAATATGCAAATAACATGCATGGTGCCATGCTAATCTGCTTCTCTTGTTTTTCAGTCAATGACTTGATAACTTTCAGCCTGAGGGTCACATCCCTAGGTTCACCTTAACAGCTGTCACTCCTCCTGATTATCATCTACCCATAGTCCGTGATTTCTTGTGGTTTGTTGTCTCCTATTCTTTAAAGCTCTGCTGTCTTCTGCCTCGCAATCCATTTCATATCCTATGTGGATGACATTCAGGCATCCATTCAGTCATATTAGTAATACCTCATTTGGAACAAAC
>NW_020954579.1:18668460-18706026 GCF_900497805.2 Vombatus ursinus
GATATGTCGGAACCCATTGCGAAAAGCACAAGGTGAAATTAATGTTTCCAATTGGTACAGCAGAACATGTTGGATTCCAAGGTAAAGGAGCTGGCTTAAATCCTGACTCTGCCTCTTAATCTGTTTCATAGCATCATAGATTTAGGGCAAGAAGGGGCCTTCAAAGCGATGTGGTCCAACTTCCTTATTTTACATGTGAGGAAACTGAGGCCCAGAGGGATTAAATGACTGGCCCAAGTCACACAAGTAGTAAGCAATAATGTCAGGATTTGAACCCAGCTCCTTTTTGTCTCCTAGCCCAGCTCTCTCTTCACCAGCCACACTCTCTTTCATTACCTATAAAATGAGAGGGTTGGACTGGATCAGAGGTGTCAAACTCACAGCCAGCCTGAACCCGATTAAAATGCAATCGGGAAATGTTTAACAAAATTTTAAAATACAATACAACATAGATAATGTTAATTTTCTAAGTATGTGGCTGACAGAGATCTTTCTCTTTGAGTTTGACACCTAGACTAGATGACTTCCTAGGCCCTTGATTTTAAAAAATGCTCCTCTGCCCTAAGGAGTTACTATAGAGAAGGGAAGAGGGTAAATGACTTGGAAGAAGGTAGATGGGTCCCAGTTCTCTACTTGTGCCAGCAATGATATGGCTTGGACAATCATTTTGATGTCATTTTTAAAATGGGTTCTGCTTTGAGGTGAGGGAATGGATTAAAGTACTCTTGAGAGCCCTTTCTGCTCTTAGATTCAGTCTCTTCTTTGGATACCTGTGCATGGGCCTCATTTGGGGATTGGAATTTGCAGCATGGATAGCCCAGAAGTTCAGTGCTTGCTGAGTGGGGTAGTATCAAACCTCTAACACCCTTCCCCAGTGTCAAAGGAGAGTGAATGTTAGAAACATAGTGCTGAAGCCACCAGCTTCCCCTCCTGCAGCTGGACCTGAGAGAGATAGAACATGCTTATTGATGCCAGCTCCTAGCTCCTTTCTCTTATTTCCACATCTTCTCTAATAACAGGAAGCAGAGCCAAGCAAAATTTTTCACAAGTATCTGAACATCATAGGACCAGGGATTTAGAACTGGAAGGGACCTTAGAGGTCATCTAGCTGGAATCTTTCCTTTTATGGATGAGCACAGTGAAGCCCAGAGAAGTTAAGTAACTTGCTCAAGGTCATAAAGTGGTAGAGTTGACATTTGAATCCAAATCCTCTTACTCTAAATTCAGTACTTCAGGTTCAGCACTAGCTGGATTTTATGACTGATTTTATTAGTTTGCACAGGTATACATCAGTGATGGCTTAGTTTGATAAGACTTAGGTTTCCAATGCAGTTCTACCATAGGCCATCTAGCTTATCAGAGGAAAATGCTCCAGAACTGGAGACACACTTCATACCATAGTCAGCTACCTCACAAATGTGGGCATTTATTTACAAGGGAGACTGGATGAGAGTATAGAGAACCTGGCATTAGAAGAGACTTGTTGATGAGAGATAGGATAGTCTAAAGCATAGAGAGGAGGAATGGAATAGGTTTCCACAGGACTCATAATGGGCTGTATAAATTATGGTTTTGATTCAATATACTAGTTCTTATGTGGTAATTCTCATTCTTGGAAATAGTTAAGGCATGAATAGAAACCTAACTGCCTAGAAAATGTCCAATTTTGTACTTAATGTGAAAAAAAGTGTGCCATATTGTTTTTGGCAATGATTAATGTTAAATAAAATAATGTAATAAAAAAGGAAATAATTCATATAAAATTTTAAAAACAAAGCCGACTACATCATAAGTAGGAAGAAAAAGGAAAAAAAAAGAAAGAGAACCAAGCAAGGATAAAGGTAACCTGAGTTTTCTTTTTTATTTGATTCTCTTATTAAGCAACTGTGTGACCAACCTTTAAACAAGATATTTAAGTAATGAAACCTAATTTCCTCCATCCAAAATTTGGCCTATTTATACAGAATCAAGCTCATTGTTTAAGCAGCCCATTGTGAGTTCTTTGGAAGTGTGGCCTAGTGGGTTTCAGATCCCACCTCTTTTTTTTTACTGACTGTGTGAGCACAGGCAAGTTAACTTTTAGTTTCCTTGTCTGTAAAATGGGGATAATAACAAACACCTACCTCAGGGGAATATGAGGATTAAATGAGATAACAAATGTAATGAACTCTTCCAACATTGACGCACCATATATGTGTCATTTATTATTGTGAGGATCATAGCCTTAAAAATGGAGGTTATCTAATAACCTAATCCAGCCCCTTCATTTTAGAGATGAAGAAACTGATGTTAAGTGACTTACTCAAGGTCATATAGGCAAGTGACAGAATTGGGATTTGAACCAAAGTCCTCTGACTCCAAATCCAGAATTAATCAAGAAAAGAAAAGGAAAAGCACTTCAAAAATTGTTAATAATAATAATAATGATAATAATGAAATCCGAGGGATTTTTTTTTCTTGTAAAAGAAAGGAAATTTCCTCCTAATATCTCAATTCAGTTCCAGGCTTCTACATGAGATTAGCAATATCCAATTAAGGAAAAAAATGCCTTTCAACTTCTCTAAATTTCTGTGATTTGCGTTGTTTTTGACTCACCTCATTATTTCACCCAGAGCCATGCTGGCTTTTTCCTCTCCATTAGACTGCCCACTCAGGTTGCCCATTTTATCTGGATATTAGTTGGGATCCTGGTCCCAGTACTGTGCCGTTCTCTTGGCCAGAAACACACTGTGATTACACTGTACCTCTGCTTTAGGGAACCTTCTAGTTGTCTGCCTTTAACTGAACTTGGAGGGAATTATCCAAGAGGGAAAAAAAAATGATTTTTTGGGGAGGGCAGTACCATCAAGTCAATCAGACTTCCCACTGCATAAACACAGGTAAATAGCTATTCTTCCAGGTAGTACAGCTACTTTGCATATTCCAGTCCTTATTCTCTCATTATTCTCTTATTCTCAGAGAATAAGGTTTCATTTTCCATGGTACCCTGGCACATCTGCTTTCCCCCACCCCCCCAGTTTGGGCTATACTTTGTGAGGTGTCTAGGAGAACGGTAAAATCCAGATAAAGCTCCTTGTTTAAATTGTCTCTAACTTCTTCTGCCTTCCCCATCTGTGCCTGTGGCCTCCATCTCCATTGGTGAGTTCCTCCAGAACCTCCATTTTGAAAAAAGGGCCTAAACCACCCATCCTCCATTCTCTAGATTTTACCACCATCTTCCCCCGATGGTATTTTCCTCTCCTCCACCCCACTTTTTAACTTCCTTATATGTGCCATCTTTTTGCTTGTATTTATATCCCCAGTATTTAGCACAATGCCTGGCACATAGTATGTACTTAATAAATGGTTGTTGATTTCCTAACAGGGCCATGCTTAAAGGGGGCAACCATGTCTGAGGTGTGTGGGCCATCAACATACCTGTCTCTCATCTCTAGAAAGGCTTCATTTCTTGTAGTTTGCACCCCTTGATGGGAAGTAGATTTCACAGTCTCCTTCACTGTCAATCAATTCTTCCTTATGCATAGTTCAAAGGGCAGCTTTCCCAGTAGCACCTTGAATAGTTCCTATATCCAATGGCTGCTTTATAAATGTTCTTAGAAAATAAGGAAACAGTGAAAACAGAACAGCTGGTTCTTATCGTCCCTGTTAGAGGCCTGATTGCCAGCATAGCCCTTCTATTTTGAGCTGTGAGGTGATGGCATTTCTTATGCTATTATTACCTTCTCTGCCCCAGCAAGCCTCTCTTAGACTTGAGTTTCTACAGTAGATGGTTAAATCTCTATTCTTCCACTCTGCAGCATTCAGCTCCAATTTCCTTTATGTATGTGTGTATAACAAAGGTTATAACCTGTCTTGCAGGGGGTGGATTAAAATTTGATCTGGCTTCTTAGGTCTTCTTTTCCTGCAGGGACCAAGGGAAAAGTAGATCATCAGCATCTAAGAGCTTCCTGTTCAGTAAAAGGAATAGAGTAACATCTCAGAGCAGGGACCAAATCAAGGGTGAAACTTTTTCTCTACTCAGTTGCCCAGAATTTTCACCTGTATGTTTTTTTTTTTTCACTTCTCAGCTATGGGGTTGATGACGTGGCTCCCCATGTAGGTGGCACAGGGCACAGGGTATGTGCTGGGCCTGTTGTGGGGAAGACTTGAATTCAAATCTGACCTCAGACACTTACTAGCTATTTGACCCCAGGCAAATCATTTAACCTCTGACTGTTTCAGTTTGTTGTTCAGCCGTTTTTCAGTCATGTCTGACTCTTTGTGACCCCATTCGGGGTTTTCTTGGCAAAGATACAGGAGTAGTTTGCCATTTCCTTCTCCAGTTCATTTTACAGATGAGGAAACTGAGGCAAACAGGGTTAAGTGACTTGCCCAGGGTCACACAACTAGTAAGTGTTTAAGGCCAGATTCCAAGTCAGAGAGATGAGTCTTCCTAACTCTAGGCTCCTCACTCTTTCTGCTATACCACCTACCTGCCCCTATTTCAGTTTCTTTACCTGTAAAATCTCCCAGGGTTATTGTGAGAATCAAAGTATATCACAAACCTTTAATCATCATGTAAATGCTAGCAATTATTGTTGTTATTAATGTTATTCCACCCTTCCACACTGAACAAGCATATGGTATCAACTCGTCCTTCTCTGTATTTTTGTGAGCTCAGTTCTGGGGTGTTGATGTGCCATGCCATTAAGTTCTCCATTAAGAGGGTACTGTGAGAATCTTGTCCCTATTAGAGATCTCTGTGGCTTAGCTGCAAATATCATCAGTATGGTGGAATTAAATAAAGATCTTCATTTGAGAGGAGGGGAATTTGAATGCAAATAAAATGAGATAATTCCCCAAGAACCCCAGGAAAGGCAGTGCCCCTCAGACCATTTACCCTACTCTAGTACATCCTACCCCAGCAATAGTCCAGGGAAGCAACCCTTAGAGAGAAGGAAGGAGGCTGACATCATTGCCAACCACCAACCAACTACCAGTGATAGGCAGGTAAAAAAAAACCCAAGAGTTCTTTGAACAGAAACATCTTTCTGCCCACCCTCACCCCAGACCACTAACTCTGCTTCAACTCTGGCCACTGTGGAACCTCATCTAGGGAAGGAATTTGGGGAGTAGGGAGAAAAGCAAGTGCTGCAACTCTGACCTCCTTAGATGCCACAGCTACTAAAAACCTAGAAAAGAAAGTTCTTATCACCAAAGTGTACTTAGCTTTGTCAAGTGACTCAACATCAGAAACCAGTATGGTTTTATTCATGGAAATGACATTGAAGAAGAGGCACTGTCATCTGCATTGACACTTCATCCTGAAGGGACGGCAGGACCTTTCTGTCTGACATGTAGCTAAAACTTCCTATATGTGTTGTTTCCCCGTAATAGAATATGAGCTTCTTGAGATGAGGGCCTGTCTTGATTTTTGGTTTGTATGCATAGCATATGGCACAGTGCTTTACACCTAATAAGCATTTAAAATGTTTTTTTCCTCATTCCTTCATATATGCATTTTGATTATATTTCTTTCTCTATAGATAAAAGTTCACTTGTTCATGTGTGATGCAAATATGAGCCTTGAGAATGCTTACGTTGGAATGGGTCCAAAATGGATGGACAATGGATGGGAGACAGAATAATAATGGGAGAGGTAGTTTCAAGCTGGAACCTTGTGAGCTTAGGAAGAGAAAGTATAACCAAGCCCACCAACTAATTGTCAGAGATACTGTGGTACAGTGGAAAGAATTCTGGGTTTGGAGTTAGATCTGGCTTCATTGGCTAGTTCTATCATTTACTGTGTGACTTTGGACAAATCACTTAATTTCTTTGGGCTATCATCTCCCTATTTGTAAAATGAGGAGTTTTAGTTAAAGAACATCCAAGATCGCTTCTAGTTCTAAACTGATGCCTTGGGTAATTCACTCTCTGCTCTAGGCCTCAGTTTCCTTCTCTGTAAAATGAGAGGATGGAACTAGATGCTTTCCAAAGATCTCTCAAGCTCTAACATTCTATCCACTGCCACAACTAACATCCTAGGTTCAGCTTCCTGCCACCTGGACTGTTGCAATAGCTTCCTAATGGATCTCCATTTGTCTATTCTTTCTCCTCTCCACTCCATCCTCTACCTGGTTACAGAATTGATATCCCTGAAGCATAGGTCTGACCATATCACTCCTCTGCTAAAGAAACCAGGGGCTCTTATGGCTTTTTTAAAAATAAAATATTTTATTGGAGATCTTTTAAAATGTCACTACTCAGCAACCCACCTTCCTCATTCCATGCCAGAAAAGCTTTCCCTTATAACAAATAAGTATACTCAGGCAAAACAGATCAACATATTGGTCATGTCTGAGAATGCCTTGTCTCATTGTGCACCACCAGCCCATCACTCCTCTGCCAAGAAGTAGAGTGCATTTTTTTTTTCCTTAGGCGATTGGGGTTAAGTGACTTGTCCAGGGTCACACCGCTAGTAAGTGTCAAGTGTTTGGTCTGAGGCTGGATTTGAACTCAGGTCTTCCTGACTGCAGGGCTGGTGCTCTATCCACTGTGCCACCTAGCTGCCTCTTGTAGTAGATACATTTTTATCATCAGTCTTTGAAGTTATGATTGGTTGCGGCTTTGGTCAGAGGTCTTTCCAGAGTTGTTTCCCTTCACATGTGGTCACTACATGCATTGTTCTCCTAGTTATATTTCTTTCACTTTGCATCATTTCATAAAAGTCTTTCCATATTTCTCTGAGTCCATTGTGTTCACCATTTCAGGATAGAATTCTATTACATTCACATAGAATGAATGAATGATGAATGCATGAATGAAAAAGCATTTTCAAGCACTACTGGGTGCAAGCCAGTGGCTAAACAGGCAGTTCTTATAGGACATGACCCCTTGTATTGGCCATAGCTGTCCAGGAAGCTGTGGAGGAAATGCTGGAAGAGCAGGGAATGAAGAATTCCTTCAACAGTCTTAATAGGCAGACTCCCAGATATTTTATACATTCTCTAGTTATTTTAAATGAGATTTCTTTTTCTATCTCCTCCTGCTGGGTTTTGCTAGTAACATAAAAAAAAACTAATGATGCTGTGGATTTCTTTTATAGTCTGTCGTTTTCTAGAAGTTATTAATTTTTTTCAATTAATTTTTAATTGAGTCTCCAGGGTTCTCTAAGTAAACAAAAGCATCTGCAAATAGTGATAAATTTGTTTCTTTCCCTAGCTTTTTCATTTGACTCATTTTTCTCGTCTTAATTCTATAGTTGGCTTTTCTAGAACAACGCTAAATAATCATGGTGATAGTCTTCTAGTGTTTCACATATTTTCTGTTCAAACCAGAATTTTAACTTATCCCCATACATTCCATTCCATTTTTTTTTCATTTGTACAGACTATATTCTAGTGCACCATAGTGCTCCATACACTTACTTTCTCCTCTTAGAATCCCAGGCTTCCTTTAGAACTCTGCTCAAGCACCACCTCCTATAGGGTGCTGATCTTGATCCCCTTCCCTAAGTGGCTCAGTGGTCTCTCCTACCAAATTACTATGTATAAATTTTATAGTTCTCTATGTTGTTTCCCCATTAGTGAAATGTGAGCTGTTTGAGATCAGGGACCGTTACCCTTTTGTCTCTGTATCCCCCACTACCTAGCACAGTACCTAGGACTAGTGGGTGTGTAATAAATGCTTGTGAATTAAATTGAATTGAATTGTGGAATGTTCCAAGTTGCCTTTCTGCTCTGACAGCCTATGTACTCAAGTCCCTTCCAATTTTGAGACTTTATGAAAACCTTGAAGAGTTTGTATACTTTGTAAACAAACTGTATGCTTATAATTTGGCAAATTGTTTATACTTTGTAGCACAAAATTCCTTGCCATGAGTTAAGGAGGGTCTCATGTTGGCAGCGAGAGTGAATATTTCAGTGATTAAGGGCACAACCACAAAGGGAAGGGGACAGTCTCAACCTAAAAGAAGAGAACCTCCTTCTGAGTTCTTGGGCTGTGACCATGCATGTGATAGAGATAAGGATGGCATCTGTAATTTCTTTGGTATAGGGAAACCCGCAGGGGAAGAAACTTCCTCTTCCTCAATACAGGTGGGTTCCCTATGGTAGAGGTATCAAACTCAACACCAGTGGGCCACATGTGGCCACAAAATTTTCAAGTGCCCCTGGATCCATATTAAAATGTAATTGGGAAATGTTTAACAAACTAAAAATACAAAAATATGTTAATTTGTGGTTTCTCAAATCAATATGTGACCGGCTAGGATCCATTTCTATTTGAGTTGGTCCATTGGCCCAGAGCATAGAAGTTAAGTAAATTTCCTAAGGTCACACAGCCAGTATGTGTTAGAGTTGGGAATTGAACTTGGATCATCTTGGCTCCAAAGCCAGCTTTCTATCCACTATGCCATCCTGCCTTTCAGTATACATGAGTGGCGATGGGCCTCACCTTCTCTAGTCTTCCTCCATGCACGCTATCTCCTTCCTGGCCCCATTCCCATACCTGTAGGATTTAACTGGAGTTTGGTTCATTTTTATACCTTCTAGGAATATTTTAGATGTTTTCTGATCTTAGAAAAGATCCCATAATTCTAGAAATATATCCATCTTTTCAAAAACTGGGCATTTTGTTGTTGTTGATTTTGGTCTCTGAGTCTGGTTTCTCATCTTGTGTGAAAAGGCAAGATGTGAAGTACAAAAATAAAGCAACTATGTGGGAGGCCGTATAGAGCATTTGCATTTGAAATTGGGTTATTTACAGTGATATGGCGAGATAAATCGAAAAACTCACTTGGCACAGTCTGTAGATTAATTGGCAGAAAGTGCCAAGAAAGGAGGCATCTGCAGACATAGTGCTAACTCAGAATAAGCCTGAAATCTGTATGTTTCGGAAGTCTAAATTCAAGGGTCCCATATACTCAACGTCAGGGTAGAACAGCACCACTGGAATACAGGCTCATTTCCATGAGGCGAGTCTTCAGGCAGCTGTGTTGCCACCTGGGGTGGAATGGTATCCGTCTTGCTGGGTGGAATGGTATCCGTCTTGCCTTGATGTTTCTGATTTGTGGGACTACAGTAAGGGAACGTACATGCTTGACAAAATATTTGACTCTGACTGCAAAGATGAAGAGTAGCCAAATAAAAAGACTTTCTAAAATATAGTGTGATGATGGCCAAACACCTTGTTTTGTTTTGCTTTTTTTTTTTCAATTGAACGTTGAAATCAATTTCAGTTGGACTTTAATAACCCTTCTGGCTTTCCTCTGATCTTGGCGCAAGGAGCTCTGCCCTCTGCTGTTTGTTGATGAAACGTCCTTAAGCAGTTCTCCAGGTGGTTGGCTTATCTCTGCTGAAAGAAGTGTTTTTTGTTGAGTGTGGTTTCTAATCAACAAGTAATTATCAAATGCCTTGTGTACCTGCGAGGCAGAAAAAAGGAGACAGTCAGGAAGAGAACCTCTGGGGGTGTGTGTGTGTGTGTGTGTGTGTGTGTGTGTGTGTGTGTGTGTGTGTGTGAATGACTCTGAGCAAGTCACTCAAATTGGTTGTACCCTGGGCAGCTCTTTTCTCCCATTTGCCTGGTTCCCTGCCAGACCATCACCCAACGTCACTTTCCTTGCTCAAGAACCCATGATATCTCCTCATTGCCTGTATGTTCAAGGAGGTTCAAGTAGGAGTTCACTATATCCACAGGCCTGGAGAAGTTTGGAAGTTTGTGACTTCAAAGAGCCTACAGTCTTATGGTGAGATAAAGTTAGCACATGTGACACAATGATCAATTGATCATTGGTATCAGTTGATCAATTGATATGCTATCAATACGATAGCATGTAAAAGTTGCTAAATTCTGTACTTCTAGGTCAGAAAAGGAAGAGAGATCTTGAAGAATAAATGACATTTAAATGGGATAAGGTGTGTGTGTGTGTGTGTGTGTGTGTGTGTGTGTGTGTGTGTATGTATGTATGTATGTTGGGGGATAGAGGCATTCCGGGCTGGGAAAAGCAACACAAATAAAAGCATAAAAATAGGTGTGACCATAGCAGTATGTGGAATGGGTCTTAAATGACACTCACCTGCCAGACAGGGGAGGGTTATACTGGGAAATATAGTTATGGTAGATGAGACAATGTTGGGAGAAATAGATTAGTCCCTTAAGACGGGGCCATAGGATGAGACGCCTTAAAAGCCAGGTACTGGTGGTTAGCCCCGACGTGGTACACAGTCAAGAGCCATTGTAGATTCTCCAGCACAGACATAATTAAACCTGTGGTTGAGAAAGATTAATCTGAAAAGGTAGTAGAGATTAGATTAAGTGAGATTGGTGGCATCTTAGAGAATTCATTCAGTCCTACAAGTACTCACTCAGTATGTACTATGTGTCAGGTACTACCACTCAATACTGGGGATATGAAGACAAAAATGAAGCATTTTCTGCCCTTTGGGAATTTACATGCTACCCCTAGTCTATGAGCAAGGAAGGGAAATCATACAGATACACATATTTGACAGCTGAAGGAATTCTGGATTCCATACCAGTTAATCCAGGTATGAGATGATGGGAGCCTGGCCAGGGTGGTGGCAGTGGGGATGGAGAGGAAGAAAGAAATATTGACTTGGTGGATAGAGAGCTGAACCCAAAGCCAGGAGAACCTGGGTTCAAGAGCCACCTCTGATACATGCTGCAGTGTGACTCTGCTCAGGTCACGTATCTTCTCTAAGCAATAAACTGCAGAGAAGATGCTGACCTGCACTGGTACAGGGGGTTTCTTCTCCTGAGAGATTCCTGTACCAAAAAAAAATAATAGGTCCAGTCCCTATCCCTTCTTATCCAGCAAGAATGAATAAGATGTAGTGACTCATTATATCTCCAGCCTGGAGACAAAAAGAATCATGACCCTCTTGGCAGAAGTGGGAAAGGAAAGTGGGCCTGGAATAGTTTCGGCTTCATTTCCATCCAATGGATTTGATCTAATTTAAAAACTATTGGGTTGGCTGTTGTTTTGGTTTTTTTTGGAAGTGTTCATGGGTAACCTGTTTTCATGTGTCTTGGTCTTTTTGCTATTGTTTCTTTCCTGGTCTCTACCCAAGGCAGACAGGACTGCAGTTGAATTGGGGGAGGGGGGAAGAAATGTCAATCTCTAGTGTCCTTTAATTATAGCTTGGGGGGAGGGGGAATAAATCCTCCCTCCTGCCTCAAGAAGCTTTCTTTTCTTCCTCCTTTTCACTAGTTAGCTTTTCCTAGCAGAGTGAGGAGATAGGATTCTGTTCCTGGAAAGAAGGAATTGAGGGAATGAGTTATTGTGGTCCTTCTGCATGTACCCAGGACTGCAGAAAGGAGATCTTAACTTAGATTGATAAGTTTATGCAAAAAAGAAAAAAAAACCTCTTTGCTTTTTAAAAAACAACAAAAAATGAACAACATCATGTATCAATCAGTAAACTCACTCAGGACCCCATCTAACAGCAGACCTCGTCATTCAGTCAACAAGCAGTTCAGTGCTTATTAGCCAGGCACTGTGCTAAGTGCTGTGGATACAAAGAAAGGCAAAAAACCAGCCCCTGCTGGAGCTCATAGCCTAATGGGGGAAACAACGTGCAAACAACTATGTGTAAACAAGACAGATACAGGATAAAATGGAAGTAAGTAATCTCAGAGAGAAGGGGCTAAGGTTAAGGAGGACCAGGAAATGTTTCTTGCAGAAGGTGAGATATTAGTTAAAACTCGAAGGAAATCGGGAGCAGAGATGAGGAGGGAGAAAATTCCAAGCATGAAGGAGGGAAGGGGGACAGCCAGAAAAAATGCTCAATCAAGAGATAGAGTGTCTGCTCAAGGAATAGCAAGGAGGTCAGCGTCACTGGATTGCAGAATTTGTGCAGGGGAATAAAGTATAGGAAGAGAGGAAAGGTAGAGAAAAACCAGATTAAAAGAGCTTTATAAGTCAAACAGATTTTTATTTGATCCTGGAGGTAATAGGGAGCCACTAGAATTCATTGAATAGGGTGATGACTTATTCAGACCCACACTTTAGGAAGATCAATTTGGCAGCTGAGGGGAGGCTATTGCCATAGTCCTAGGATGAGATGATGAAATCCTGCACCAGGGTGGTGGCTCTTGAGAGGAGAGAAAGAGGTGTGTGTATAGGAGAACTATTCTGAAGGTAGAAATGATAGGCCTTGGCAACTGATTAGATGAGGGATGGAGGAGAGGGCAGAGTCAGAGATGATGACACCTTTCCTTTCTCACTTGCAGATATTCATCCGCAGTCCCCACTATGGTGATACACTAAAAAACAAAATGGATGGTGGAGGCTTTAAAGCCTTTCCAAGGGGACGGGGTAAAGGGAGGTCAGTGGGGATCCCTCTGCCAGACTTCTTTTAGAGGAAGGGTTCACAGAAGCTGTGTGGTCCTTAGTGTAGCTGCCTAATGGCCAGAGTTAATGGTGGGCATTTTTTACATGGTCAGGCAGCTTAGTTTCAACAATGAAGAGACAAAGGAAGCTGCTGCATGCTCTAATGGCACTAGGGAGATAATAAGCAGTAGGAAGAATTCCAAAATGATGCTTGCAATTCGTTTCCTATAAGAATATGCGACCAATTTGAAAAAAATATAACAATCCCCTATCCCACCACTAGATCACACTGTAAGATCAAGCTATAATTAGGTCAGGGTGGGGCTTTGCCTTAGGCTGCCAACATGGTGGTGGTGGTGGGGGGGAGTAGAGGGAAGAAGATATCCTCCCTGTAATGGTTCTCCAGTTGCCGTTTCCCTCAACTGGTGATCTTTCTCAGATCTCTCTATATTGTGACTACCTCATTACATCGCCCAACCCAGGGCTCACATACCCAGGGTCCTCTTAATGTGGCCCCCCTATTACAAGGCCTGCCTTGCCTTGTGCCACTGCTTGTTGTACACCTTCCGCCCTTTCCCCACCCTCACCCCCTATTCCCCTGTCCTCCTGGAGGGTTGGAAACTTTTGGCCATTTTGCAAGGCCAGACTTTTGGGGGAAGGGCTGGAAGCAGTGAACCTGTGCCTAAGGTGGACTGTCCTCCACATTATCCCCCCCTGCACTACACACACACACACACACACACACACACACACACACACACACACGTCCCAAGGGAAAGAATTCCTGGTTCTAGTTCAGCTGGCAGAACTTGGAAAGATGCAAATAAGGATGAAACATGGAGTATTGCCCTTAAATGAAAATCTCAAGCTTAAGCTGAAATTGTCCAGTTTCTGTTTTGCACAGATGATGCCTACTAACCTGAGGAAGGAGGCTGGACTTGTGAACTCACCCCTTCTCCAGACAGACCTAACCCACCTTCCTCTTTCCCCTTAATCGAGCCACAGTTTATCTCCTAGGAGATATTTCTTGGGAAGTTAGACTCTGTGATTCCTTCAAACTCTAAGCAGGAGTGCCAAGAAAACAACTTGGAAATGAGAGTCCCAACCAGAGTATCATCACCAATATCAAGGTAAATAATCTAATCTAAATCTTTTTTCTTTGGTGGGATTCCTTTCAACTTATTATTCTCCTCCATCCTTTCTGTCTGTTGTGCCAGTTAACCCTACTGGTTCTTCAGAATATAACTCAGCATCATCTCTTCCTGTCTCCTTCTGATCCCACCATCCTAGTTTATGCTCTCATCTTTACCATCATACTCTCGGTTCTCATCTCCTACCTGTCTGTTCTTGCTCCAGTCTATCCTGCACATCTCTGATGTCAAGCCATCATAACAAATATCACTTTCATTGTAACTCTTCCCTTGCTTAGGAACCCACATCAATGCATTACCTGTTAGTTCACACAGGATCGTAGACTTAGAGCTGGACAAGACTTGGAGGTTATTTGGTCCAATAACCAAAGTATAGACGAGGAAATTGAGGCCCAGTGAGGATGAGCAGCTTGCCTAAGGTTGCATGTACTAAATCACAGAGCTGGGATTCTGCCACAAGTCCTCAGGGCTCCAAATCCTTTTATTTTTTTCAGTCAGAGTAGCAAGGTTTTATTATAATGCTGGTTAGGTGGGCAAGAATCCTAGTAAATCTGCTGTATTGTATCACCACAGAAGTGGGCGAGTTTCCCTGCACCACTCCAAATTCTTTTATCTCTATACCTTGCTGCCACCTCCTCCTGATGGGGTAAGATTGGTACTTATATACAGGAAAAGACAGTGAGAAGATCTGGATGGGATTAAAGAGTGGTAAATGGCCTGGGGTGGGCCAGGTGCAGACAATGAAAGGAGTTAAGTGGTCCAGGCTGGGTTGGAGGGCCACAGTGAAAGGACAGTTAAAAGGATTATTGAGTATCTAGATAGACTGGGATGGGCCAGATGCCTCAGGCAAACGCCAGAGATCTGGGCTGCTGAAATGTATGGGAAGGTTCAGGGGCTGGGTTGTGTTCAAGGACATGGTCTTTTCCTTTTAGGGTTCTAGGTCCCATTGCCCCATCATTCCCCTTTCAAACAAATGGGACCCAAAATCTTTTGAGGTAAGATGTGAAGGTGTTGGTTTCTGAAACTGCTTCCTGCTGACAAGGGATGTAGAGCTGTCCCTGCCTGGAGGGTGTCCCAAAGAGGAGGTTGACTGGAATTGAGCATAGGCTGCATCCAGGGGAAAATAGGTGGACATGGACTGGTACCCACTGTTTGCTACCAACTGTAGGTGAATGGCCCATAGTCTGGAAGACAAAAATCTGACAAGCAAGTTCAATATGAAGGGCCCAAATATAGGAAGAATTAAAAGTGATGTCAGAATGGGGGAAAAGAAAGAAAGAGCAAACCCCATTAGAATCATTCACATTTGACATGCGACATCTAATCTTGTTACCATCTCAAAAGTTTCCACTCTGATTCCAGTTCCTTTAAGAGGATCACATGCTTTTGGGAAGTAACAACACTTTTGCAGGTAGTTTTCCACTCCTGCGTTCAGTTGTCACACAAATGAATTTGTCAGAGACTAGGTTTTACTCCAATTACAACAAAAGACTTAGGTGGATACTTAACTAATGACTAGGCCAAATAAATTACCTCTCTCTAAGAAAATCGATTGCCCTGAAATTCTCTTCCCCAAACCAAACTGAAGATGTTTCTGATTTGATTCCAGTAATTTGGGATATGGAATGACTACACAGTCAGGTCAAAACAGCAAGATCTCACACACTTCCATTGTGCTTATATCTTTTATTGACTATTTGCTCTGATTATAGAAATTTGCTATAAAAAGATAAAGCAGGGACATGATTCATACCAAGTATGACAGGATAAAACATCCTTAGTTCTGTTTGAATTCAGTTAATTCATAGTTTTCCAGTCATGCAGTATCAATTCCACCTCACAGCCAGACTCAAGAATAGCCAGTGGGTAACATTCCTTTTCAAAGGAACACAATAGAGAAACTGAGCCAGGAGGATCCAATCTTAGATTGAGGCTAAAATTATCCTCTCACCTTTTCCAGCTGCAGACCTTCATCTATATCACATTCCCTCTGAGTAGCTTGTGGCATTTCTCTCAGATGGTGGGTTATTGACTATTGATTATTGATGGATTATTATGATCTCTTAGACAACTCAAAATCAATTATGGTCCCATCAGTTATGGTTTTACCTCAAAATCAGTTATGGTTTTACCTCAAACAGCCAATTTTCACTTAACACAGCTTGGGGAAATATTTACCAGGACTTAACATCTGATTTAAATTTGTCTTTGTGTAAAAGCCAATTGTTGGAGATCATTTCTATATACTTGCAAATTCTAAGCAAGCCAAGTTCATTATTTAGGAACTCCATAACCCAAACAAGCTTTTTGGGAATCAACAAGGACCCCAGAGAAGGAGCTTCCTATCCACTCCATCTATTCTTAGGCCTGCTGTGGGCTGGGCCTTTTGTTTTTATTTTTTTTAATTTTTTATGGTAATTTTTATGTATTTTTTTGTTTTCAACATTTAGTTCCACAAGATTTTGAGTTCCAAATTTTCACCCCACCTCGCCCCTCCCCCCACCCCAAGATGGCGTGCATTCTAAATACCCCTTCCCCTAGTCTGCCTTCCCTTCTATCTCTCCCCCCCCCTTCTCTTATCCCCTTCCCCTTCAATTTTCCTGTAGGGCAGGATGGATTTCTGTACCCCATTTCCTGTATTTCTTATTTCCCAGTTGCATGTGAAAACATTTTTTTTAAACATGTGTTTTTAAAACTTTGGCTTCCAAATTTTCTCCCTTCCTCCCTCCCCACCCACCCTCATTGATAAGGCAAGCAACTAAATATAGGTTATATATGTGCAGTTATGCAAAACACTTCCATAGTAGACATGCTGTGAAAAACTAACTCTATTTCCTTTAATCCTGTCCTGCCCACCCATTTATTCTATTCTTTCTTTTGACCCTGTCCTTCCTCAGAAATATTTACTTCTGATTATTCCCTTTCCCAATCTGCCCTCCTTTCTATCATTCCCAAGACAGATTTCCACACCCAATTGAGTGTGTATGTTATTCCCTCCTTAAGTCAAATCCTATGAGAATAAGATTCACTCATTCCCTCTCACCTTCCCCTATTTCCCCTCTACTGTAAGAGCATTTTCTTTTCTGGTTTTTTTTTTTTTTGTGTGGGATAATTTACCCCATTCTCCCTCTCCCTTTCTCCTTCTCCTGGTATACTCCTCTCTCATCCCTTAATTTTATTCTCCAGATATGACCCCTTCATTTTCAACTCACCCTGTGCCCTCTATCTATCTATCTATCGATATCTATATATATATGTGTATAATTTTTTCCCCTCTAACCATCCTAATACTGACAAAGGTCTCATGAGTTACAAATATCATCTTTCCATGCAGGAATATAAACAGTTCAACCTTAATAAGTCTCTTATGATTTTCTCTTTCCTGTTTACCTCTTCATGTTCCACTTGAGTCTTGTATTTGAAAATCAAATTTTCTATTTAACTCTGGTCTTTTCATCAAGAATGCTAGAAAGTCCTCTGTTTCACTGAATGACCATTTTTTCCTCTGAAGGATTATACTCAGTTTTGCTGGGTAGTGATTCTTGGTTGTAATCCTATCTCCTTTGCTCTCCAGAATATTATATTCCATGCCCTGCAGTCCCTTAATGTAGAGGCCGCTATACTTGTGTTATCCTGATTGTGTTTCCACAATACTTGAATTGTTTCTTTCTGGCTGCTTGTAATATTTTCTCCTTGACCTGGGAACTCTGGAATTTGGCTACAATATTCCTAGGAGTTTTCCTTTGGGGATCTCTTTCAGGAGGAGATCAGTGGATTCTTTCAATTTCTCTGTTGCCCTCTGGTTCTAAAATGTCAGGACAGTTTTCCTTGATCATTTCTGGAAAGATGATGTCTAGGCTCTTTTTTTTATCGTGGCTTTCAGATAGTCCAATAATTTTTAAATTCTATCTCCTGGATCTATTTTCCAGGTCAGTTGTTTTTCCAATGAGATATTTCACATTGTTTTCTAATTTTTCATTCTTTTGGATTTGTTTTACAGTGTCTTGATTTCTCATAAAGTCACTCACTTCCAATTGCTGTATTCTAATTTTTAAGGAAGTATTTTCTTCAGTAATCTTTTGGACTTCCTTTTCCATTTGGCCAATTTTGCTTTTTAGAGCATTCGTCTCCTCTTTGGCTTTTTGGACCTCTTTTGCCATTTAGGTTAGGCTATTTTTTAAGGTGTTATTTTCTTCAGTATTTTTTGGGGTCTCCTTTAGCAAGCCGTTGAGTTGTTTTTCATGATTTTCTTGAATCACTCTCAGTTTTTCCTCTACTTCTCTTACTTGCTTCTCAAAATCTCTTTTGAGCTCTTCCAAGGCCTGGGACTGATTCATATTTTTCGTGGAGGCTTTGGATGTAGGAGCTTTGGCTTTGTTGTCTTCTTCTGGTTGTATGTTTTGATCTTTGTCACCAAAGTAAGATAATATAGTCTGACTCTTTTTGTGCTGCTTACTCATGATCCTGGCCAATTACTTGAGTTTTAAAATCTTTGTTAAGGTAAAAGTCTGCTTCCAATGTGAAGAGTATACTGTCCCAAGCTTCAGGGGTTTGTACAGATGTTTTCAGAGGTACTTCTAGGGATGTGTAAATTTTCAGTTCTTCCAGGGTGGTATGATAAGGGGTGAGGTGTTTTCTCTCCACTTCCACAACAAGCTCCACCACGCCAGCAGTCCTCCTTGCCCCAGGACTGCCCCTCAGAACTGTGACCCAGATGCCAGCATCGGTAAAGCAAGAGATTCCTGCCTCAGCACTGGCAAAGAGATCCCAGCAATCCCCCTCTGATCAGCCACTTGATTCCCCTTCAGTCTGTGGGCTGGAAGCTCAGGAAAAAGCTGCAGCCTGGGCCACACTCAAGACTTGTGGCTGAGACCTAGCTCCTCTCTCACCGCAGTCACAGACTTTTCCACTGACCTTCCAAGTTGCCTTTGGCGTTCCTGGGTTGAGAAGTCTGGAAACCGCCACAGCTGCCCATGATTCAGTCCTCTGAGGCCTGCTCCAGGGTCGCTGTGGCCTGCACGCCCACACCGAGCTGTGCTCCTCTCCCCGCCTGGTGCAGTATACCTTTCTGATCAACCATCCAGGCTGTCTTTAGCTGGAAATTTGTTTCACTCTGTCTTTTTGTGGGTTCTGCTGCTTTAGAATTTGTTTAGAGCCAATTTTTTAGGTATTTGGAGGGCTTCGCCCCTGGGCTGGGCCTTTTGACTAGTCCTGAGGACTGCTCTGAATGGGCGGAACCAATCTGGATGAGGCTTTCACCTCCTGTCCTCTTCTCCACATACACACATAACACAGAGTTATCGATTACCAGCTTTAGGTTTTAGCATTAAAACAATAACCAGCAATCTTACAGTTTTCATAAGTGATAGACAAATTGTTTTAGCTGCAACTTCCTCTTAACTATAAGCAAAGGTACTCTAACATCCAAGTTATGGAAAGTTGCTTGACACAACTGATACAGAAGTTTACCAATTTGAAACTTGAAACAAACCCATTACCAATCAGGTGACTTCAATTTTGTTGACTGCACTTCCAAATCACTTTACACAGAGAATTGGCATCTCATCATTAACATGTTAAAAGCTGGCTTCTTACCTGGTATTGCCTTGACCCATCTCACTTTCACCCACAGCTGCTGGGAAGGGAGGGGGTGAGCAGGATATGCTGAACTTGGGTGATAGTTCCAGGCTTTCTAGGTGGGCTACAGGGTGCCCAGGGGGCAGGGACGTTGCCAGTGGAGCCTTGCTGTAGCTACTGCTGCTCCCTCTCCTTCCTTTCACCAGGTGAGGGACAGTGACTCAAATTCCCTACCATTCTCCAACACTCTCTTCTCTTAATCTGATCTGGAATGAGAGGGGTTAATAGGAAAACATGGGGCTGTTTGCACATTTTCCACTGACCTTCCAAGTTGCCTTTGGCGTTCCTGGGTTGAGAAGTCTGGAAACTGCCACAGCTGCCCATGATTCAGTCCTCTGAGGCCTGCTCTCCCCACATTGAGATATCTTCTTGACTCAAGGGAAGGGAGTGGGGGAAAGGAAGTGATCTAGATTGTAAGGAGTGTTTCAAAACTCTTTAGTGATCAATCTCAAAACCTCCAGAATCTGCTAAGATGTTTTTAGTTGTTCTAACTTTTCACTGTAGTCTTAGCCTGGTCAGATCTGGGACTACAGGAAGAAGAATCTTGAGAATTTTTTTTAATCTTTATAATTTTTCTTGGTCCTCTAGGTTGTATTGAGGCCAGGCATAAAGCTTTCCTTTTCAAGGTCTTGGAGACTAAGCTTTTTCCAGTTCTAATCTAGGGGCAAATCTCAGGGGATCGAATCACTGAGTCCCACTTTGAGGATCCAGTGACCACAAGGCCTGAAGAGAAGGGGAACCCTGTAGATATGGTCATGGGAATAGGGAGTCCCTCTGTGAAGGAGGATCCTGGGGTATAGAGGGAGTAAGCCTCAGGAAACCAAAAGAAGTACCTGAAGTTTTCCCAGTTGCTAGCATCCTAGAGAATCAAGAGTATTGGGCATACACTTCCAGAAAGGGTGTCCCCCATGCTGCGGAAGGTGTGCCTGGGTCCAAGACAGCCTCATAACTGTCTGACCTGAATGGAGCCTGAGAGTATCAGGCCCAAAAAGCACCTCCAAGCCATCCTAGGTGCTTTGAGAGCCACCCTAACTGCAGAGCAAGAAAGGGATAGAGAGAGAGGGCAGGGTTACATACCTTCTGGTCTTGGCTGGAGAAGGGCTTGAGGGGTTAAGCAATCCCCCATAGAGGGCCACCAATATGGTATAATTTGGGATGCTGGGAACCCTGAAATGCAAGGGTAAAGGAGGTCTGCCTCAAAAGAATTTGACCACTCAAGCCATCTTTCAGTCAGAGTAGCGAGGTTTTATTATAACACCAGTTAGATGGGCAAGATTCCTAGTAAATGTGCTATATTGTATTGCCAACAGAAGCAGGCGAGATTCCGAGAATCTATGCCACTCCAAATCCTTTTGTCTCTACACCTTTACTGCCTCCTCCTCCTAACGTTCAGAGTCCTCCATAATCTTGTCAAAAGCTCCCTGTCCAGTCTTGTCTTCCTCTACCCAGCCAGGCTGGTCAAGTGATTTGTACATGTTAGGCTCACTATCCCCAACGTTTGGCTCAGGCTAGTCTCCCACCTGACATGCTTTTCCTTCTCATTACAGCAATTCAAATCCTATTCATCCTTCAAGGATATTTTCAAGTCTCACATCCTCTAAGATAATTCCAAACAGTATTTTCTTTTCCCTTTCCCAGCTGCCCATAGCACAGATTCTCTAAACCATGTATTTTGGAATTTGACTTTATTCAGTTTAGCACTTTATTCTGCCCCACCTTATACTGTTCTTGAATTGTTTCTCATTCCAAATGTAGGCTTATGTCTCCAAGAAGATTAACAGCTCCGTGAGGGAACAGAGTGTGTTATGCCCCTCCCTTGTACCCTTCTCAGTTTCTAGTGTATTTCTGGTTATATAGTAGATACTCATTAAGTTCTTGCTGAATTGAATTATATATGGCATCTTCCACCACAGAAGTTAGCTATCAAATCATAAATAAAGTTTGAGTGTTCTTGTGCCTTTGAGAAAAACTGTTTTCTTACAATATAGTTATGATTAGCTTGGGAATAGTAATACTAGCTCTCATACCACAAAGATGAACTGTAACACCTATACTAAGCTCCCTTTGGGTGGGCCACTCTAAGAAGGCTTGCTTGACCTGCTGTGTGCCCTAGAGCTAAACCCATCCTTCCTCTTTGTTTACCTTGGAAATCCTCCTCCACTTAGATTCCTCACTCTCTGCCTTTACTTTTCCTAGCCTGTACCTGCTGTCATTAACAGTTTGTATTGCAATTAAAAGGCAGCATTAGCTTTGGTCCTTGTGGATGAGAAACAGTTTTGTTTTGTTTTTCATTTTTTTTGCCTTTACCCAACCTTAGCCCCAGGTGCTACCACCAATGACAGCAAGGTATTAGATGGATGGAGGTGGTATGTAGCACCAGAATCCCCTTCTTCAAACCCGTCCCCAACCCAGATTTGTCAGTGAAGCAGATACGGAGTAGTCTTATAGGAGCAGCACTTACCCCAACATTGGCTATTCTAGTTTCCCTTAAAAATGTATTGATGTCATCATGGAGATTTAATTGAGCCAGAGGATTAGGACTAGGTCACTGCTGTAGTAGTGACATAACTTTCTAGTTTCCTGAGTCCAAAAGCCAGCGCATGAGGAGTCAGATTTGACACATGCTTCTGATCCAGCACCATGGCAAATGCAAAGGCAGGGAAACTGAGCCCAACTGAACCACTGCTATATCCTCACTGAATATCCTTTCCATGACTATTATCAAGGAAACTTCCTCTTGTTAGCAGTCAGATGGTTTTATTCTAATGCTGAACCTGTTCCACCAGACCTGTCTGAGTCAGGCCTGGACTAGAACAGGTAGCAGAAACAAGAAGCATAATAATTTAGAACTTTCACTGGAGGAAATATGGGAAGGTGGCCTCAAAGAGGCCCCATTGAGCATCTTCCATGTGCCTATAGATGAGGGAAATGTCATAAGTCATTGGATGTAAAGCTGGGAAGGACTTTAGAGGTCATGTAATTACCCCCCCTCAATTTTGTAAATGAGGAAACTGAAGCCTAGAATGGTTAATGAACTTGCCCAAGGTCACATAGATAGCAAGTAGAAGAGCCAGGATTCAAACTCCTGCCCCCTGACCCCAAATTCTGTGTTCTTTCCACTGTTCTGCACTGTGCTCAGGCTATCAAAGCCTGGCTCCAAAAAACAATTTAAGAGCCAACACTCCTACTTACAGGAGATACACAGGTGGCATACTCAGTGAAGCTAGCCAGTGTCAATCATTTCCTGTCCCAAGGTATGTGGGTCTTTAAGATGACTTGGGTCAGCTCCCTCATTTATAGATGAGGAAACAAAAGCTGAGAGAGGAAAAGTGACTTGTTCAGGGACCCCCAGATAGTTAAGGAGCAGAAGCGGATTTCAGACTCAGATCTCTGATCCCAAATCCAGAGCTCCTTCCTCAGTAGCACACTGCCTCATTGCCACACATTCCACCTGCCATCGAAGTGGTGTTGTGCTGTATGATGAGTCCTTTGCTCAGTGCCTATTATCTCATGTTAAGCACAGTTCTAATAAGTTTGATCATTTGGTTTCCAATATCCACCTACTGGGTTAGAAACAGCCACTTGGGCACTTGGTCAGCACCGTGTAAGTAGGAACTATCAGCCCAACAAAAAAAGTATAGAAGTCAATTACAAGAACTGAAAAAGCATAGCTGTCTGGGGCCATTTTTTGGTAGGATCAGAGAGACCCTGTACACCTCAACAGGGTCTGAGTATATCAGTGTATTATTCCTATAATAGTGTCATAACAGATATTCTTAATGATGAACCTACTTTTAGGTAAAGAGGATTAATCATTCATATGAAGGTATAAATAATTGGAAAAGGCCTAAATCTGTCATGAGAAAAAGACCTACAGATAATGTTAAAGCTGGAAGGGACTTTATAGAGCATCTCATCCAACCCTCTCATTTTACATATCAAAAAGCAATAATAATAACAGCGTATAGTATTTTTGCAAAGTGCTTTACAAATATTACCACATTTTGTCATTAAAACAACCTGAGAGGTAGGTGCTGTTATTATCCTGATTTTCACAGAGGTTAGGTGACTTGCCCAGGGTCAGGCAGCTAATAAGTATTCGAGTCTGGATTTGAATTCAGGTTTTCCTGACCTCAAGACTAGTGCTCTATCCTCTGTTTCACCTATCTGCTAAAAAACTGGGGCACAAAGTTAAGTGACTTGTCAAGAATCACATAGATAGTTGACAGCACAGGCAGGATGAGAAGCAAGCTACTGATTTCTAGGCCTTTGCTTCTCTCCACTTCCTCCACTGAATAAATATTCATTTATTTGTTGTTCATTCATTTCTGTCGTGCCCAACTCTTGACCCCATTTGAGATTTTCTTCGCAAAGATACTGGAGTGGCTTGCCATTTCCTTCTCCAGCTCATTTTACAGATAAGGAAACTGAGGCAGACAGGGTTCCAAGTGACTTGCCCAGGGTCACACAGCTGGTAAGTGTCTGAGGTCAGATTTGAGCTCATGAAGAGAAGTCTTCTTCACTCTACACCTAGTGCTGTATCCACTGTGCTATGTAGCTGCTTTCATTCTTTATATGTTTAGTATTAACTCATTTGTCCATCTCTTGCCTTTTAAAAGATTAGATCTTGTTCAGGACACTGTTTTTCAAGAGAGCAGCCAAGTATGCCGTTCTTTTCCCTTCCCTGAAGGCAGGGATGAGTGGTTTCAAGAAGAGATTTTCCCAGTGTTATGGACTGGACCTAAATCAAGCAGGTCTCCCAGTAGTTTAGAGCTGATACAGGGATGAAATGAGAAACTTAGGAATCATCCATCAGTTAGCCAAAGGAGGTTTCCTTAGCCACAGCAGAGAAAGGACTTTGAACAAGCATATTCAGAGAGGACCCCACGTTGATCCAGCTGAGCACAGCCTCCTGGCCTTCATCACAGTCACGTTCACAGTCAGGAGCCTCACAGAAGAAGCTGGTATACCTTGTGTACCTAGTGTGACCTGGGAAGTCACTTCAAGAACCTGAGCCAGTCGGCTGAACCAGTCAAGTGTAAGGAGAGTTTCAATACTTTTCAAGGAAAAGTAACCTAACTTGTGTGGGCTAGGGGCTTTGGAGAGCCTACCTAGCAGGTGGAATATGGCTCCTGTCACAACCTACTGTACAGATTTGCCTGGGCCTCACCCTGGAGGAGAGGTTTGCCTTGTTTGACCCTTTGAATGAATTAAATTTGGGAGGTGACAGGTGGTAATGGAGACGGGGTGTGCAGAATCTTGCATATTCAAGTCAGCAGCAACCGGGGTAGTGGCTCCTCTCTGCCATCTGGTGCTTAGCATTTTGCCTCCCGATCTGCCATTTGTAATAACATCTCCACTGAGCAGGGTGGCACACCCATCTGCAGGCCCCAGGGAAAGGCACCATTTCCCAGCCCCTCCTTTGCTATGATCTGATCTGGCAGGAGGTAACATGTGGCCATTCCTTAGGAGCTGCCTGGCAAAAACAGTTCCATAAATAAATTAAAATTCTAGGAGAAGCTGGGATAGGGAATCCTGTTACAAGATCCACCGAGGAAAGCAGCTCAACTGAAATTAGACAAAATGTTACAAAAAGATGAAGCAGCCAAGGTTGCCACCAGTAGAGGGGAGAAAATGAAAAGTTTTGCTCAAGTTTTGTTTCCCAGCCTGGTGGTGGGGACCTTTGATTAGGACCAAGAAGAGAATCTAACTTTATCATTAAAAGCAGCTTGTTGTAGAGTGGAAAGTCAGTCAACAAGCATTTAAGTACCAGCTGTGCCCCAGGCACTGTCCTGAGTACTAAGAATACAAAGGCCTGCCCTCCCAGAGCTCCTGTTCTAAAGGAAAGAAAGCTTAACTGTAAGTCCAAAGATCAAGTTCGAGATCTGGCTCCAACACCCAGTCAAGTGACCTTGAGCAAGTTACATAGCCTTACCAAACTCATTTCCTGATCTGTTAAATGTTGGAAGAAAGCAAGGGAAGGAAGGAGGGAGAAAAGAAGGGAAGGAAGGAGAGAGGGAAGGATGGAAGGAAGAAAGAGAAGAAGGAAGGAGGGAGGAAAGAGATGGAGGGATGGAAAGAGGGAATGAAGGGAGAAAAGAAGGAAGATGGAAGGAAATGAAAGAAGGAAGAAGAAAGGGAGGGAAAAAAGAAAAGAGGGAAAGAAGGAAGTGGGGAAGGAAGGAAATAAGCATTTATTAAGCACCTACTTTGTGCCAGGCATGGTGCTAAGCACTTTACAAATATTAGCTATATTTGCCCTGATTACTTCATAGGATTTTTGTGGTCAGCAGATAAGCTAATGTGCGTGAAAGTGGTTTATAAACCCTGTTTTATGTGGATAGGAGAAAGACCTGTGATTTCAGTGATGAGTAATTCCCAGCATGAGGCTTTGCTCCATCTACCACAGCAGATCCCAGCCTTAGTAGATAAAAGCCCCAGGGAGTCATCTAAGACATATATTTGTTAAGTGACCTGTCCAGCCTCATAGCTGAGGTCTTCAGGACTCCATATGATCTACTTTGCTGTGCTCTAAACAAATTAATATGAATAAAATAAATACATAAATAATATAAATAAAATAAATACAAATGTTAAAGCTCCACAATCAATCCATCTATCCACAACCATTTACTAAATGTTTGCCATGTTCCAGACCCAGTGTGAAACAGTAGCAGTGGGGGGACTGATGTGTGAGCAAGCCCAGTAAGAAAGCCAGGACTGTCCCTGCCACATAGGCAGAGTAGGCAGTCACCTCAGGGCTGTTATTTGAGAGGCACAAAAAGGAAGACCCGACTACTGTACACTATAGTTCACAGATAGTTCTCCTGTCCATCCTTCAACTGAAGCCTGAAACTCATCCTTTTGCTCAAGTCATTGTGTTTCTGAGTCTTCTTTTTAAATGCAAATACTCTGGGCGTGGTATAGCACAGTCTGCCACAGTTGTAATTTAGATGTCATGAGAGATCATGCCACCTGGATGGTCTTTGAAAGGATAGGACACAGAACAGAAGGACTTTGAAGGCTGTAGGATCCATGGTACAATGAGAGCATGAAGGTGGCCCAGGGACGGTAGACCAAAGTGAGGCACCAGATAAAGGGTCTCCAGGCAGCTGTCGGTTTGGAGAGGGGCCCAGTATAAGGACACTGGAACACCAGTATGGCATTGGATGCTGAGAGTTTGAAGAGGAGTAAAAAGGGGAATAGGACCTGAGATGTGTTATACTACGTATGCCTGCACTGCAGTTTTATTTGGATCCAGCCCGATCTAAAAGTTTCCTCGTCTACCCACTCCTCCTGTAGGAGGGGTGCAGATGGAGGAGTACATGTCATTAGCATCCTTTGCCACCTAGCCAGCTACAGTGGCTATTTGCCACAGGTCATACTATACTTTAAGATTTATTTGGGATAGGACATAAACCAGAGAGAAGAGAGGATAGCTAAGGAGCTAGTGGTGGGTAAGAATAAGGTGAGGTACTAGTCAGATCTGAGGTGTATGGCATTCAAAGAGACAGATAAATGAGGTACCTCTGCAAGTATATCCACGTAACTGCTTTCTGTGGATACCTGGTACGGGAAGAAACATAAAATGGCCCATTGCCAGGCAGTTGATGAGATCATTGAATGACTGACCAGATTCTGTAAAGACAGCTGGGACAGTGGGTAGGGTAGCTCATGGAACTACATCAGGCTGTACATAACTTAGCCTATTCAGGTCATTCTAGAGAAGGATAGCCCCCATACCATATTGGATTTTGAGGTACTCTATTTTTAAATAGAGAGTTGGGCATAGTGTACCTGCTAGACAGTTGCTTGGAAACTGAGAGCTGTTAGTACACAAAATAATTCCAGATCTCGATAGGGGAAGAGAAGAAAGCTGTGATGGACACTTCCAAGTCTGAAATTCCTCAGTGGCCAGCCTAGATCAGTGGTCAGAGGGAACACTGGACTTTACTGTTCCTATTTAATAAGAAGATGAGTATTAACACAAACACAGGACCGTTTGGTCCCAAGATTTAACTTCCATCCATCCAGTGCATTACTTTGGAGCTGCCATCCATTTCCACTGCCATGGGACTCTGTCTTAGCATGGATGACCTTGATTACTTACCTCAGGAATTTCTTATCCATTCATTGTTTACTTTCATCTTGCAGCTGGGAAAAGAGGCACAATGCAGTAAACAGTGAACTAAGCAAGTTTGGCACCAGGATTTGTCATCCATGCCAAGACAGAATCACTGCAAGTGTTCCTTCCTTTGAAAAATGCAAGTAAATTTATATTGATGTTGCTGCTAGAGAAGGTATACATGCATGCAACACTAGCTATTTTGCTAAGTTGAGTTTCTTCTTCTTGGGTATTAGAATCTGTGTTTGTAGTTACACGAAGTCTAAATAGCAAACAGATCCTTCAGTTGTTTCTGTGGCCCCCCAAATAGCCCTATTTCAGAAGAGGTTCATCAGTTTTTGAGCTCAGAATGTCATTCTTGTCTTCTCTGCAAACCAAGAATGCTAGAAATAGTAACTGAGTAGGAGTCATAACAGGGTAGAGGAGATTTATAACAGGAAGAGATGAGAGAGTCTGCCCAAGCATCTGGGTGGCGCAGTGGATAGAATACTGGGTCTGGAGGCAGGAAGACCTGAGTTCAAATCTGGCCTCATACACATACTAGCTGTGTGACCCTGGGCAAGTCATTTAACTTCTGTCTGCCTCAGTTTCCTCATCTGTAAAATGAGCTGGAGAAGGAAAGGCAAACCACTCCATTATCTTTGCCAGAAAAACCTCAAATGGGGTCACAAAGAGTAGGGCACTACTAAAGCGACTGAACAACAACAAAGAGGGGATAAAAGAGGCCCCTTCAAGTCAGGTACACTTTAGCAGGGAGCTTCGGGAACCAAGGACCACAGGACCAGGATGCCTATAGAATGAAAGCATGATGCAACCCAGGGTCAGAGCTAGGGACCAAAGCCAGTGATGCAGTGTGGAGACAAGTTCTAGAAGTGACAAAGGACGCCATGCATACATCCTTCATTCATTGACTCATTCATTTGGACATTCAGTAAGAATTTATCAAGCATCTGCCACATGCTAAATGCTAGGGCTGCAATGACAAAAACAAAACATCCCTTCCCTCAAGGAGATTTACATTCTCCTAGGGAAAAGCAATTCAAGTGTGTCCATCTGCAAGTATACACTTATCTGCATATATGTGTATGTGTGTGTATGCATTTTCCTACTGGACATGTGATTTTAGAGGTATAGAGCAGAGGTGTTGCCCACGCAGCCCAAAATAAATAAAAAGGCAAAACACATAAAATGTAGCATTTTAAATGAACTCGTTTAAACTGTAGTCTGCAGCCTGCAGACTATACATTTGAATACCCTCTTTTTTCTATTTGAGTTTGATACCACTGGCGTAGGGCACTCTTTAACTGATGTCACTTGTCACCTGCACTGCAATTTTTAGTCTCCTAGAGTTGGCCGGGTTCACAGAAGAATCAAGTCGCTTTGCCAGAGTCACAGAGCCAGTCTGTGTTAAAGGCCCAACTTGAACCCAGGTCTTCCTGACTCCAAAGCTGGCTCTCTGTCCATGACACCACACTGTGCAGAATATATCTGGAGGAAATAGTAGGCAACACCAGGTAACTGAAGGGATCAGGGAAAGTCCCACATGGGAGGGTAGAGGTTGACAGCAGGTGGAACGCTTGTGTACTGGTAACAGCCAGGAGGCCAGTTTGGCTGGAACAGAGAGTGTATGATTAGTCTAGAGGTGAGATTAGTCTAGAAAGATAAGTTGGAGCCAGACTGTGAAGACCTTTAAATGCCAGCGAGAGAAATTTGTGTTTTGTCCCAGATACAATAGGAAACTACTGAAGCTCCCTGAGCTTCAGTAACATGATCAGACCTGTGCTTTAGCAATATTAATTTAATAACTGTGCGGATGATGGATGGAGAGATTTGAGGCAGAGAGACCAATTAGGAAGTTATTATAATAGTTCAGGGGAAAGGTGATAAGGACCAGAACTCTGGTGGTTACTATGTGAGAAGAGAGAAGAGGACAGATGCAAGAGATATTGTGAAGGTAGAATCAACACGATTTGGCGGCTGATTAGAGGTCAGGGTGGGGTGGTGAGGGAGAGTAAAGAGTCAAGGGTGATTCTGATGCTACAAACCTGTGTGAATGGAAAGATGGCATATCCTCAACAGAAATAGGAAACTTAGGAAGAGGTATTGTAGGTAAAGATGACTTTTGTTCTGGACATGTTGAGTTTGAGATGCTTTCGGAATATCCATTGGAAATGGGCAGGAGGCAGGTGGTCATGTGAGACTGTAGCTCAGGAAAGAATTAGGGCTAAATCTGGGACTCATCTTCATAGAGATGATCATTGAATCCATAGGAACTGATGGAAACACCAAGAGAAAGGGTGTGGAGAGAGAAAAGAGGGCCCAGGACAGACTCTTAAGGGATAAAAAGTGGATGCTAATCTAGGGAAGGAGACCTGTGGGAGGACCAGGAGCAATCTGTATCACTAAAACCCAGCAAGGAAAGACTATGTAGGAGAAAAGGATGATTAACAGTGAAAAGTAATGCAGTGAGCTTAAGCAGAACAGGGACTGAGAAAAGGCTGTTGGATCTGACAATTCAGAATCCTCAGAGAACAAATTCGGATCCTGTTCCATTATTCCCTGCACCTCTTTTAGAAGTATACAGGCAGTTTGCTGGTGTGTTCCAGTACTACTAATCCAGAGGAAGTGTGTTTGTGGGAGGAAAGTGTGAGTAAGAAGGGTGACTGTAATCAGGACAGAAAAGGAGTGAGTTGAAATGAGAAGTGACATCCATGACTGAGTATCTAGGAACTTGGAGTCTGGTGGAGGGTGTGAGACAATCTAGGAGAGAACGTGGAGGTGGAGTGTGTTATTGTCTGGCCTAAGGCCTCTCCTTTGCAGGGAGAACAGTCTTGGAGAGCCATGATAAAGCGAACCCCGGATCTGTTGGTATACAATGTTCTGTATCTGAATAGAAAGTGGTTGAGCTTTCCATATTCTTTGGGTGAGAAGAGAGTGGACAAAGTGGGAGCAGAAATGACTCGGAATGTGTACTTTGAGAAAGAGCAGAGTGTGTCATGCCATCTAAGAAGCCTACCTTTTCTGATGTGAACTTGAGGAAAGATCTAGTTTGTAATCAAGCATGGTGGAGCACGCCTGGAATGCTGCTGCTGGGGGAGCCTGAGGCTGGTGGATTGCTTGAGCACAGGAGTTCTCAACTGTAGTAGAGCTAAAAGGCCATTGGCTGTCTGCACTAACATTAATATGGTAAGCCTCTGGAGTGGAAGGATACTGAAGAGATCAACATAGCTAAAATAGATGGAGAAGAAAATAGGGAAGTAATGAAATAAAATTAAGGCCCTCCAAAGACAAACTAGAAGCCCATCCTATGTTCCCTTAAGCTTTTGTTGTTGTTGTTCAGCCATTTTGGTCATATCTGACTCTTTGTGACACCAATTGAGGTTTTTGTGGCCAAGATACTAGAGTGGTTTGCCATTTCCTTCTCCAACTCACTTTATAGATGAGGAAACTGAGGCAAGCAGGGTTAAGTGACTTATCCAGGGTCGCATAGCTAGTAAGTGTCTGAGGCCAGATTTGGACTCATGAAGATGAGCCTTCATGACTCCAGGCCTGTCACTCTATCCACTTCACCACCTAGTTGCCCAAGGGAAAAAAAATACTCTTCTCTAGAAGTTAGTACTTCAGGTTTGTATTAGTGTCCAATACTAGATCTTTCTGTGGATTTTTGTGGGTTTTAATGCCATTTGAGTAGCCTAGGCAACATAGGATAATGGATAGAGAGTCAGTCCTCCTATCAGTAAGACACGGGTTCAGGTTCAGCCTTAACACAAGTTATTTGGGGCAAGTCATTTAAACTTGTGAGTGCCTTAAGACCACACTCAGGAACAAAGACCCTTATGCATTCGTAGGAGGAATTCCTAATGCCAATTCCCTACATAGATGGAATCAAAGGTCTAAAACAACAGCAGAATGCCATTTCCTCTTTCAGTCTCTGATAAAATAGGTTATTGCTTTAAAAAATTAACATGGTGATAGATGCTACCCTTAACCTAAGAAGGAAGAAAAAAATCTCTTTTAAAATTGCACATTGAATTTTTTCTCATTTTTGTATTGTACTCTGTCTCAGCCACAGCTGATGGACAGGGCATAGTAAAAGAACATGCTTTATTAGGATATCAAAGTTGTATTCTTTATTACTTGTTGTGATGTTTCCTGCTTTATGATGTCTCTTCATCAAACTCCTAAAAAAGGAGCAAGCACAGAAAAGACAGCATAGCTAAAAGAATATATTCCAGTTCAGGACTGGCCTTAGTCAGAAGAAGCAGTCATATGTGGTGTGAACCAAGTGTCCCCAAGATAGCTGCCTCCCTGGGCCTCCCACTGTGCTTGAAATTCCTACGTTACTCACTCTTTGGGGGCTTAGGAACCACAGGCAGCAATAAAAAGTGCAATTCTTACTGGAAGGGATGCCATAATAAACCATTATCAGTCACTAATACTTTTATCAGAATACCTAACCAATCACCCTGGTGGGGAATAAGGTAGGGACAGAGAGAATAGGAATTGGACAGATATTTGTTGAAGGCAGTCAGCAGAGACTGGGTTCATGAGTTATTGCTTGGGAAGCTAGGCCTCTATAGTATTGCAGTGAGGGAGTCCTGGACAGGTAGGAAGTGGCACAGAGGCACCAGACCCTTCCTAGAAGAAAATGAAAGTCTGGAAAGGGACAGAGACAAATTCCACCTACCTCACAACTTTGCCCATGGCCTGGAATGACCTCCTCACAGAGGTTAGCCAGGCACAGAAATATTCAGATGAAAACTTGTAAGCCTTACATGACTATTTCACATACAGCCTAGTTTTCTAAAGTCTCTACATTAGACTAGTACATTATACCAGACCCTACAGGCTACACAGGAGACATGAAGCTCTTTTGATTCATAGTCATTTCGAAGGTGGCTTGAAAATTCCATACATGGAATATATCTGGGGATCTAAAGGAACTCGGGTGGCAGCCCTAGGAGAAAAGTGAATAAATTCTGCCTCACCCCTTCTTGTCTTCTTCCCTGCTTATTTTAACTTCTTTCCTGTGTCTAGAGAGTAAAACTCCGTGTTTGCTTTGAGCAGATACTGGTGTTCTCTCAGTGGACAGATGTATGATTGCAGAGATTGGGGTGAATGTTAGGACTGATAAATGTAGTCAGGGCCCATGCCCACTTAGCAGACTAGTAAAGGTCAGCCCCAAGGTGTTGGGTCCCTGCAAAGCTCTCAGTTCTCTTCCAGGTGTCAGGGATCCTCTGAGAGGCTTCCTGGTACAGGTCAGAAGGGCCTATTAAGGTAATCAGAAACATCCTTCTGCCTTTGGAAACATTTTGGACTCTGATAGCCTGGGTTATGGACAATCTGAACTCATACCTCCTACTTACTCATTACCAAAGGCTGTCCTGACCTGTTCACTAGATGTTTCTCCTTGGATATGTTGCTTTGGCCTCAATGACTCACAACACAGACCTCCCCCCCCCACCCCCGCCCCATAAATGAATCAGAGATTCTCAGAACTCCTACTGCCCTGGTTCCAACACCATCAAGTTACTGCCCATAGTAGGGAATACCCATTTGGTAGAATGGACCAGCCTTCCCTGAGAGCCAAATTCCCATAGCTTTCTGCTGCCCTCTGCTGCCTGGTGAAAATCAGATGATCCTCCTAAACCAGCCCTTTGGCCTTAAATTTCTGACCTCCTTGGGTTGAGGGAAAAGTACCATGGAATGGTCTCAGAACGCATTTCTCTTACAGCCTTCAATCTGTGGTGGCTTAATTGCACTCCTGCCCCACATGAAAAAGCCCCAGTGAAGAGCAAGCAATGCGTATTATTCAGTAACAGATACAAAGCGGGCAAAGAAGTGAACAGGCCTTCGATGGTTGTCCTTTATTATTCTCCTCTAAGTCACAGCAGAAAAAAAAAAGATAGAAACTCATAACTTTTGGAGGGATGGGAAGAATGGAATTAAGCCTGAGGCTCGTGATGAATGCTAAAATGGTTTTTGTTTTTGTTTTTTGGCTAGGCAGTGGGGTTAAGTGACTTGCCCAGGGTCACACAGCTAGTAAGTGTCAAGTGTCTGAGGTCAGATTTGAACTCAGGTCCTCCTGACTCCAGGGCTGGTGCTGTATCCATTGCACCACCTAGTTACCCTGTTTTTTGTTTGTTTGTTTGTTTGTTTTTAAACAACTAGTTAGAGATAAGAGGAAAATCACAGGAAAGAAAGGACGATTATCTGGGTTGAATGAGACAATGATAAAGACCAGAACAACTTCAGTTTGGCTTCTGTTTTCTCTCCTGTGGAGAATGATCTTCAGACTGGAAAACAGAACGAAAATTGGTGCTGGGGAATTGAACCCAAGATAATTGAGAAGAGAATTAGCAAGCACTTATTTATTAAGCACCTATCGTACGTAAGGATATTTGTATGTCTGTGTCAGCAAGCGCGTACAGACTACATTCTGTGGGACTTGGAGTCAGTCAGAAAGACCTGATTTTTAGTACAGCCTCAGACATTTATTAATTGTGTGACCCTGGACAAATCACTTAACTAGCTTCTTGTCTGCCTCAGTTTCCTCATCTATAAAATGAGGATAGTAATAATAGCATCCACCTTTCAGGTTGTTGTGAGGATCAAATGAGATAATATTTGTAAAGTGCTTTGCAAACCTTAAAGCATTATCATCACACAAGACATAGTATGTGCCTTTGGGCAAATGGCTCCACTGTCTCTGATAGCAGGAAGCAGGAGAAAGCAATACAGTCAGACAACTTGTTGAGGCTGAAACTTTCAGGGGCACAAGTAGAATTAAGACAAAGGTTTGACGTGAGTTTTCATATTCATGCCTCTGTCTGTTCCAGAATAAGCCAGAGAAATAACTAGGTCCTGCATGTGCATGAAACTATTGGGCTGGTATTAACTTACTCTGGAGCAGTCTCGCCTTGTTACAGAGGTGGATAAAAGCATGAGGCTGCCTGGTGTTGCTACCAGGGACTTGTTCTCCCGGAAGGGCAGCCAGGAGCAACTACAGTTTGTGTAGAATCTCCTCATGCCAAGAAATGCTCATGCTTACCACAGATCTACCAATTGCCCTACGATGTTCAGACACCCTCTTGCTGTCTCTGTACTAAGGGCTGGTCTCATTCATTCGCCACCCTTTGCTGCATACCAGCAGTCTACCTGATGATGGGATATGGGCCCCCAGCACCCCTAGACTTCAACATACCTACTTCTAAGTCCCTCCAAATACCCCTATTGATCTATAATTAATCACTCTCCTAGTATTCTAGCTATTCTCACAGTAATAAGAACTATGAAAGCAACTTTCTCTCAGGCTCTGTAAACAGCAGCATCTGCGTCTCTTACTTCTACCAGACTTACAGTATCCCTGTCATCTGATAGATAATTTTACATGGTCTCCCCAGCCCCTGAGTGTCTGCCATGTACATAACAATGTATTTGTTTTTTATTGCTAACACTTTTCCCACTCTACCTTTTTCTTCTAATTCTGTCTTCATTGAGGATGAGTGAGCTACTACAGGCTTGTGAAAAGATCTGGCCATCGCTCAGATCCCCTTCCTCATTCCTTTTTTCAGTGTAAACATTAGGTAGTAGGAGAGGGGAAGATGATCAGAAAACCCCTGGTTTGTCAATCAGCAAGCATTTATTAAGCACCTACTAAGTGCTAGTCACTGTGCTAAATGCTGGAGATACAAAGAAATGGCAAAAACAACTCTTACACCAAAGGAATTTATGTTCTTGGGGTAGGCTGTGTGTGTTTATATGAATATACATATGTGTGTGTGTGTGTGTGTGTGTGTGTGTGTGTGTGTGTGTGTGTGTGTAGAGGGAAAAGGACCCACATGTACAAAAATATTTATAGCTACCCTTTTTGTGGTGGCAAAGAATTGGAAATTGAGGGGATGCCCATCAATTGGAGAAAGGATGAACAAGTTGTGGTATATGAATGTAATGGAATACTGTTGTGCTATAAGGAATGATAAGCAGGCAGACTTCAGAAAAACCTGGAAAGACTTAGATGGACTGATGCTGAGTGAAGTGAGCAGAACCAGGAGAACATAAAAGAGACCATAAAATACTCAACTAAATTATATGAACCCATATGTACAAAAATATTTGGAACAGCTATTTTTGTTATAGCAAAGAACTGAAAACTAAGGGTATACTCATCATTTGGAAATAGCTAAACAAATTATGGTATATGATGTAAAACAGAATATTATTGTGCCGTGAGAAATGACAAAGGGTACAGTTTCAGAGAAACCTTAGAAAAGTTGTATGAACTGATGCAGCACGAAGTGATCAAAGCCAAGAGAAGAATTTATACAATAACACCAGCATTGTAAATTAAAACAACTTTGAAAGATTTAAGAACTCTAATTAATGCAGTGACCAATTGTGATTCCAGAGGACTAATGATAAAGCATGCTTCCCTCTTCCTGACAAAAAAGTGATGAGACATATATTTGGGGGCATATCTCCAATGTGGACATTTGTTTTGCTTGTCTACATATATATAATTTTGTTTTTGTTTTTCTCTTTTTTTGCCAGCAAGAGGGAAAAGGTTTGGGGGAGAAGAAAGAATAAAGTTACCCCCCAAAAGCATCATTAAAGCATTTTTAATGTACAAAACAATTGGAAGGCTAGAAAGAAACAGACAAGCAAGATGGCTTTGAAAGTTATAGGTTGAATTTATCATATACTTAAAAGGAAAAGGAACTGCATGTAAAAGAAATTCATGGTTTCATATATATTATCTTTTTCTGTTCTACTTGGTTGTTGGAAGTGCTGTTTTTATTTGGCATTTGTTAAGTTCAGAATTTAAAAAAAGGTTTAAAAAAGATTCAAGCCGAAGAGGAAAATAGATAACTTAACATTAAAGAATTGGTGGGTCAAAGATCAAATCATAGAAACAAGAGACAATTTCATCAAAGAAAATGACGAAAGTAAAACAACATACCAAAAGTTTGGGGATGTAACCAAAGTACTCCTTGGACCTTGGCTCCAGGGTAAAAGAGGCTTAGGATAAATAAACCCTAGTCAGAGGATGTGAACTCAGAAGGTCTTCAGTCCTCTATGACAGCTGGGGATCTAGAAATTGACCTGAGGGTGGTGGTTGGTGGGAAGGAAAGGGAGCCTGAGACTATGGCAACAGCTAGAGATTTTTTTTTTCTTTAATCTTCTGCTCTACAGCTTAGTGCCTTAGGGACAAAAATCAGCCTGTTGGCCCTTCTTTTTAGAATAAGATAAAGAATGGCATTTGGGGTCAGTCAGTTATTTTCTGCAGTGTTTCCTGTAACTTTTTATCCTCCATTTGGTTAACTAAATTTTGAAGAATTTCTGAAGACAGAATGGAGCTACTACAGTCATGGCTAGCACTGTGTATAAGTGGAATAAATCCTAAATGGTATGATTTGAAGAGTACAGAACACCCCCTATGCAGGTGTGGCATTTCAGGTTTGAGTTAATCACTGTCTCAGCTTTTAAAATGGAACCATTCCTGGGAATTGGTAATTCATTATTACTGGCATCTTGTACTGTTGACAATTATTCTGGCCTGGCATGGTATGAGACTCCTGGGCTCCATGTGGAATGCCACTTCCCTGCCTTACTGCCCTTACACGCTGAGGCAGTGACTAAATTAGGTTTTGTGTGTTTGTTTTTAACCTTTAAAAATTATTGTTTTAAGGAAAATGATAAATGTTGGAGAATATGTGGGAAAATTGGAACACTAATGCATTGTTGGTGGAGTTGTGAAATGATCCAGTCATTTTGGAGAGCAGTTTGGAACTATGCCCGAAGAGCTATAAAAATGTGCATACTCTTTGACCCAGCAATACCACTTCTAGGGCTGTATCCCAAAGAGATCATACAAATGGGAAAAGGACCACATGTACAAAAATATTTATGGCAGCTCTTTTTGTGATGGCAAAGAATTGGAAATTGAGGGGATGCCCACCAATTGGGGAATGGCTGAACAAGTTGTGATATGTGAATATAATGGAATACTGTTGTACTGTTAGAAATGATGAACAGGTGGACTTCAGAAAAACCTGGAAAGACTTGTATGGACTGATGCTGAGTGAAGTGAGCAGAACCAGGAGAACATTGTACACAGTAACAGCCACAAAGTGTGATGACTAACTTTGATAGACTTAGCCCTTCTCAGCAATGCAGGGATCTAAGACATCTCCAAAAGTCTCATGATGGAAAATGCTATCCACATCCAAAGAAAGAACTATTGAGTTTGAATGTAGATTGAAGCATACTAATTGCTCTTTTTTTTCCTTCTGTTTTGTTTCCTCTTTTTTTTTTTTTTTTTT